>NC_036855.1:63377378-63419707 GCF_002910315.2 Salvelinus sp. IW2-2015
TTTCTATGATCTTGACCAATGAGAGTTTAGGAAGGTTCACCAGGCACTGCCATAATGTGACGTTCTCTGGAGTTGTAAAAAACAATGATTGTTTTCACCTTCCCAACATCCTCTCTCATTCTTTAATGTAACGTCCTGATCAGAGTTCTATGTGTTGTGCTTGTTTTAGTGTTTGGTTACAGACGTGAGCTGAGAGGCATTCTATCGTTGTTGGTCTAGTTTGTGCTGTTTCTGTGTTCAGCCTAATATGGGTTCTCAATCAGAGGCAGCTGTCAATCTTGTCCCTGATTGAGAATCATATATAGGTGGCTTGTTTTGCTGTTGGATTTGTGGGTGGTTGTCTTCCGTGTCAGTGTTTGTGCCACACGGACTGTTACGGTAGTTATTTTTGTTATTTTGTATGGGGTATAGTTTTCGTGGCTTATTAAATCATGGAAACTTACCACGCTTGCACATTGGTCCTCCGATCCTTCTCGCCTCTCCTCGTCTGAGGAGAGGGAGAGACTAGACTGCCTGTTACAGAACACCCACCTAACTCGGGTGCACTCGAGAGTCCAGTGTGCCGCTGTTGCCTGCGCCCCGCACTAGCCTTGAGTGCGTGTCTCCGTCCCGGTACCACCAGTTCCGGCACCACGCAATCAGGCCTACTGTGCAACCTCAGCAGCGTCAGAGTCGCCGTCTGCCCAACGCCGCCTGCACTTGCTCGTCCTGCCCAGCCGCCGTCTGCACTGCCTTGAGCCTGCCCAGCGCCGTCTGCACTTTGCCCTGCCTGCCCAGCGCCATCTGAGCCATCCTCTGTCCCGAGCCGTCAGAAGCCGCCTGTCTGTCCCGAGCCTTCAGAGCCGCCCGTCTGTCCCGAGCCATTTAGAGCCGTCAGAGCTGCCCGTCTTACCGAGCCGTCAGAGTGCCGCCCGTCTGTCCCGAGCCATTTAGAGCCGCCAGCAGTCAGGAGCGTGTCGAGCCGCCAGCCAGTCAGGAGCTGCCAGACCGCCAAGCCAGTCAGGAGCTGGCCAGAGCGCCAGCCAGTCAGAGCTGCCAGAGCCGCCAGCCAGTCAGGACTGCCAGGCCGCCAGCCAGTCAGGAGCTGCAAAAGAGCCGCCAGCCAGTCAGAGCTGGCCAGAGCCGCCAGCCAGTCAGAGCTGCCAGAGCCGCCTTCAGTCATAGCTGCCCTTTTCATCATGAGCTGGCCCTTCAGTCATGAGCTGCGCTTCAGTCATGAGCTGCCCTTCAGTCATGAGCTGCCACCCAGTCCGGAGCTGCCACTCAGTCCTGAGTGGTCAGTCCGGAGCTGCCACTCAGTCCGGAGCTGCCACTCAGTCCGGAAGCTGCCACTAGTCCGTAGCTGCCCCTTCAGTCCGGAGTTGCCCTCTGTCCGAGCTACCTCTCGTCCTGAGCTACCTCTCTGTCCTGAGCTACCTCTCTGTCCTGAGCGTGTCCTCTATCTAGGGGGGACCTCTTGTAAAAGGTTTCCTAGTCTCAGGGTCGGGGCGAGTCGCCAACTCCAAAAAAAGGTCGAGTAAGTAGGGAACACAATTAAGCAAACAAAATTAGTGGAGTTTTGCTATGTCCTCGTCCACCTGCTCCGGCCCCCGAGCCCTAGCAACCACACTTCAGCACATTCCAGATCGCCCCAGACACCACAGACACCATCCTTCTGGTTTTAGGGGTGCGTTCCGGCAGTCCGCACCTCAGGAGGGGGCGGTACTGTAACGTCCTGATCAGAGTTCTTATGTCTTGTGCCTTGTTTTAGTGTTGGGCAGGATTGAGCTGGGTGTTGGCATTCTATGTTGTGTGTCTAGTTTGTCTGTTTCTGTGTTCAGCCTAATATGGTTCTCAATCAGAGCAGCTGTCAATCGTTGTCCACTGATAGAGAATCATATATAGTGGCTTCGTTTTGTGTTTGGGATTCTGTGGGTGTTGTCTTCCGTGTCAGGTGTTTGTACCACATGGACTGTTTCGTTTGTCTAGTCTGTTCGCTTTGGGTGGTCACGACTTCGTCCGATCTTGAACAACTAATGGACACGTCTCTCATGTTTCAAAGGTCGGCACTACTTCTCTTTGTAAATATTTTGGTTTAAATATGTATACACATTGTGGCTGAGTTTATTCAGTGTCTCACGTCTCCTTGTGATCATATATTAAAAAACCCATCATATCACTCTGTCATTCCCACCCACTAAAAAGCCTGACGTCTATACTCTCTGCTTACCGATCCCTGCATCCCTACCTCCACACGAGGAGGAGAAAACCAATCGATTACACTTAATGTCAATACTTTATTTCCCCCAATCTTTTTTCTGTGCCATGCATTGTTTGCCATGAACAAACAGTGTCCACTAGCAAACGCACATTGCACCAGATAAGAACTTCAGTTCTGCCCCACGAAACTTGCACTGATTCAAACTTGCTTCTCCATTAATCTACACTGGCTGAATGCAAAGAATGATTAGTGACCAAATAAGTGCGAACATATTTCTATTGAGCATATCCCTCATGCTAATGAGACTTATGCACATCCTGTATCATATGACTAGGCAAAGTCAGGAAGTCAGGAAGTGTGACACTTGTTAATGTTTTTCCTCTCTCCTCCAGCAGACAGGTCATTATGTCACCTCTGGTTGTTCTCTCTGCAGGGAGTCAGGTCAGGTGACAGGCCCTGATGGCTCAGCGTGTAGACGCCATCTGACAGGCTACAAAGTAAAGGTGCAGATAGAGGTCAAGGTAATCTAAATTGGTTTGTTACAAACAAATAACTATCAATGAATAGTATCGTTGGAATCTAATCAGTAGAGACACCTTGTAAGTGGGACATCTTGGATCACAACTCTCCAGGGAAAACATTCATTATAAAGTTATAAAGGRTTCTATTATAAACAGKAGTACAGCCAGCGAGCGAGGGGTGCAGTGCTTTTTGTGTGTGTGTGTGTGAGAGTGCTCAGAGGACTGTTAGTCATAGACATAGAGTGGAATGATGCTTGGCCGTAACATGTGGCAGTAAATAAGGAGCCATCACCAGATGCACTCATGGCCACTTTAGGCCCTCGTGGCAGGGCATATATACACACTACTTACACTATTTAATAGAAGAGGGAACCCAATGGAATCAGTTGGGCCCTATCCCTATCATGAGCAGGCGATGTACAGTATATCAGCCTGTGAGTAACTGAGAATCGCCCAAAGCTGCTTGTGCTCACCACAGCTGGCCTGGTCACCAAGCAGAAAAACATGAAAGAGCAACGCAGTCATCATCCATCCAAGGGACCTCCTGCAAATTGATAGGTTCTCTGAGGGAAACGCCCACTCTCTGCTGTCTTTGTCCAACTTCCCCTATGAGTCACACAGGTTAGACACACAGGTCTCCAGGAAACCAGGCTGTCTCTTTTATTGCAGTAATTTCTAGAGTGCGATATCACTGGTGCAATGTTAGTTCAACAAGTTAACTGTGAAATAAAAGCATTCGCTGTTAAAAAATATGTATCTACACTACCGGTCAAAAGTTTTAGAGCACCTACTCATTCAAGGGTTTTTCTTTATTTTTACTATTTTCTACATCGTAGAATAATAGTGAAAACATCAAAACTATGAAACAACATATATGGAATCATGTAGTAACCAAACAAGTGTTAAACAAATCAAAATATATTTTATATTTGAGATTCTTTAAATAGCCACTCATTGCATTGATGACAGCTTTGCACACTCTTTACATTCACTCAACCAGCTTCACCTGTAATGCTTTCAAACTGTCTTGAAGGAGTTCCCACATATGCTAAGCACAGTGAAGGCTGCTTTTCCTTCACTCTGCGGTCCGACTCATCCCAAACCATCTCAATTTGGTTGAGGTCAGGGGATTGTGGAGGCCAGGTCATCTGATGCAGCACTCCATCACTCTCCTTCTTGGTAAAATAGCCCTTACGAAGCCTGGAGATGTGTTGGGTCATTGTCCTGTTGAAAAACAAACGATAGTCCCACTAAGCCCAAACCAGATGGGATGGCGTGTCGTTGCAGAATGCTATGGTAGCCATGCTGGTTAAGTGTGCCTTGAATTCTAAACAAATCACAGACAGTGTAACCAGCAAAGCACCCCCACACCATAACACCTCCTCCTCCATACTTTACAGTGGGAAATACACATGCAGAGATTATCCATTCACCCACACCGCATTTCAAAAAGACACGTCAGCTGGAACCAAAAATCTCAAATTTGGACTCCAGACCRAAGGACAAATTTCCACCAGTCTAATGTCCATTGCTCGTGTTTCTTGGACCAAACAAGTCTCTTCTTATTATTGGTGTCCTTTAGTAGTGGTTTCATTGCAGCAATTCGACCATGAAGGCCTGATTCACGCAGTCTCCTCTGAACAGTTGATGTTGAGATGTGTCTGTTACTTGAACTCCGTGAAGCATTTATTTGGGCTAGTAACTCTAATAAACTTATCCTCTGCAGCAGAGGTAACTCTGAGTCTTCCATTCAGGTGGCGGTCCTCATGAGAGCCAGTTTCATCATAGCGCTTGATGTTTTTTGYGACTGCWCTTGAAGAAACTTMCAAAGTTCTTGAAATGTTCCGTATTGACTGACCTTCATGTCTTAAAGTAATGATGTACTGTCATTTCTCTTTGCTTATTTGAGCTGTTCTTGCCATAATATGGATGGTCTTTTACCAAATAGGGCTATCTTCTGTATACCCCCCTACCTTGTCACAACACAACTGATAGGCTCAAATTCATTAAGAAGGAAAGACATTCCACAAATTAACTTTTAAGAAGGCACACCTGCTAATTGAAATGCATTCCAGGTGACTACCTCATGAAGCTGGTTGAGAGAATGCCAAGAGCGTGCAAAGCTGTCATCAAGGCAAAGGGTGGCTATTTGAAGAATCTCAAATATGAAATACATTTTGATTTGTTTAAACTTTTTTGGTTACTACATGATTCCATTTGTGTTATTTAATAGTAAAGATAAAGACAAACACTTGAATGAGTAGGTGTTCTAAAGCTTATGACCGGTAGTGAATATATACAGTTGAAGTCAGAAGTTTACATACACTTAAGTTGGTGTCATTGAAACTCGTTTTTCAACCACTCCACAAATTTCTTGTTAACAAACTATAGTTTTGGCAAGTCGGTTAGGACATCTACTTTGTGCATGACACAAGTAATTTTTCCAACAATTGTTTACAGACAGAATATCTTAACACTATATAAATTCACTGAATCACAATTCCAGTGGGGTCAGAAGTTTACATCCACTAAGCTTGCATGCCTTTTGAACAGCTTGGAAAGTTCAGAAAATGATGTCATGGCTTTAGAAGCTCTGATATGGCTAATTTACAAATTTGGTCCATTGAGGTGTACTGGTGGATGTATTTCAAGGCCTACCTTCAACTCAGTGCCTCTTTGCTTGACATCATGGGAAAATCAAAACAAATCAACCAAGACCTCAGTAAAAAAATGTAGAGCCTCCACAAGTCTGTTCATCCTTGGGAGCAAATTTCCAAATGCACTGAAAGGACCCATGTTCATCTGTACAAACAATAGTAACGCAGTTCTATACCGCTCAGGAAGGAGACGCATTCTGTCTCCTAGAGATGAACGTTACTTATGGTGCGAAAGTGCGAATCAATCCAGAACAACAGCAAAGGACCTTGTGAAGATGCTGAGGAAACAGGTACAAAGTATCTATATCCACAGAGTCCTATTTATTCGACACTAAGCTGAAAGGCCGCTCAGCAAGGAAGAAGCCACTGCTCCAAAACACGTCAATAAAAAGCCAGACTACGGTTTGCCCAACTGCACATGGGACAAAGAGCGCTACTTTTTGGATTAGAACTGTTGGCCAGTAATGACCATCGTTAATGTTCGGAGGAAAACAAGGGACGCTTGCAAAGGCCGAAGACACCCATCCCAACCGCTGAAACACAGGGGTGGTAGCACATGTATGTGGGGTGCTTTGCTGCAGCAGAGGGACTGGTGCACTTCACAAAATAGATGGCATCATGAGGATGGAAAATTATGTGGATATATTGAAGCCAACATCTCAAGACCATCAGTCAGGAAGTTAAAGCTTGGTCGCGAAATGGGGTCCTTCCAAATGGACAATGACCCAAGCAGACTTCCAAAAGTTGTTTGGCAAAATGGCTTAAGGACAACAAGTCGAAGGCTTTTGTGAGTGGCCATCATCACAAAGCCCTGACCTCAAACCTATAGACAATTTGTGGACAGAACTGAAATGTGTGTGTGTGAGTAAGGAGGCCATACAAACCTGACTCAGTTACACCAGCTCGTCAGGAGGAATGGGCCAAAAGTCACCCAACTTATTGTGGAAGCTTGTGGAAGGCTACCCGTAACGTTTGACCCAAGTTAAACAATTTTAAAGGCAATGCTACCAAATACTAATTGAGTGTATGTAACTTCTGACCCACTGGGAATGTGATGAAAGAATAAAACTGAAATAAATCATTCTCTCTACTAATTTCCTGACATATCACATGCTTAAATTAAGTGGTGATCCTAACTGACATAACACAGGGAATTCTTACTTGGATTAAATGTCAGGGAATTGTGAAAAAACTGAGTTTAAATGTATTGGCTGTATGTAATCTTCTGACTTCAACTGTATATATATATATATATATATAATATATATAATATATTGTTTCTGAAAAGCTTCCTATTCTGCTACCTGACCTATGCATCATACAAATACATTTGGCAATCAGCCAAATGAACAATATGTCTGCAGGCTTTAACTTGTTTCACAGCACTGCCAGAGTATTTTTCCTGAGACAGCACACAAGCAGATAAGTTAACTAGGAAATATCATAAATGCATGGGTGTGATAGTCTTATGTGTGATTCATGAATTGTGATGTATTTTCCATTCCATTACCTTTAATGTTTTATCACTGCATTAAACTGGTCAGGGTAGAGATGAAAAGGTAGTTGAGTGGGAGATTGGTCTGGTGTGGTATGGGTTTGGTCTGCATCTGGCATGAGGTTTGGTCTGGTGTGGTATGAGGTTTGGTCTGGTGTAGTGTGGTGTGGGTGTGAGGTTTGGTCTGGTGTGGTATGAGGTTTGGGTCTATCTGCGATCTGCGTGAGGTTTTGGGGTTTGGTCTGGATGTAGTTGTTGGTGCTGTGTGTATGGTTGGTGTGGGAGGTATGTCGTGGTATGGTTGAGTTTGGTTTGATTCTGGCATGAGGTTTGGTCTGGTGTGGTATGAGGTTTGGTCTGGTCTGGTATGAGGTTTGGTCTGGTCTGGTATGAGTTTGGCTGGTGTGGTATGAGTTGATAATGTCTGGCGAGTGGGCAGTAGAGTTGATAACATATGTGTATTTGTGGAGTGGTCACTGGTCAACATAACTGCCATGTAGGGGCTCCCACATTCAATGGCTCCTGGTGTGGAGAATGGCTGTTTTTTCTGCCTGGTGAGTTAGCAGGAGGAGGAGGAGGAGAGAGGAGGATGAGTGGAGAGAGGAGGATGAGTAGGAGGAGGAGGTTGGTGTGAAGCCAGGGGAGTTCAGTCTGTTCTTTGAGCATTCCTTTTCTTTTCATTGAGATTCAGATGGACATTTGGCAGAAAGTTTTCCTACCTGTTCTGTTTTTTCTAAGATCTCTCTGGCGGTTCTTGTGGGGCCAGGGGCCATGTGTCGTCCTGCGTGCTGTGGTGAGGTGAGGTTACCTCCGACTTACCGCGTAATTCGGGGGAGACACAGCAGAAGTTGGAGGCACGAGACGGATATGACTGTTCTTTTTCTTTGGTAACTTCTGCTTGGCCATCGCCAGGGAGTAATACATCCCAAAGTTATTGACAATAACAGGCACTGGCATGGCGATAGTCAGCACACCAGCCAGAGCACACAGCGCTCCCACCAGCATGCCAGACCATGTCTGAGGGTACATGTCTCCATAGCCAAGGGTTGTCATGGTCACCACCGCCCACCAGAATCCAATAGGAATGTTCTTGAAGTGCGTGTGCTCGCTGGCTCGGGGRTCATTGGGCTTGGCACCAATCCTTTCAGCATAGTAGATCATAGTGGCGAAAATGAGCACACCCAGGGCGAGGAAGATGATGAGGAGCAGGAACTCATTGGTGCTGGCTCGGAGTGTATGACCCAGGACACGCAGTCCCACAAAGTGCCGAGTCAGCTTAAAGATCCGGAGGATCCGGACAAAGCGTACCACRCGTAGGAAACCCAGTACATCCTTAGCCGCCTTGGAAGAGAGCCCACTCAGCCCCACCTCCAGGTAGAAGGGCATGATGGCAATAAAGTCGATGATGTTGAGGGTGTTACGGAAAAACTCCAGCTTGCTCGGACAGAAWGTCACTCGCATTATGAACTCAAATGTAAACCACAGCACACAGACCCCCTCTATATAGGTGAGGAAGACCACGGTCTCAGTCTCCTGGTAGACCCGTGTGCTGTTGTCCAGCGGGTCAATTTCCGTCCGGTTGATGATGGGGTTGAAGGCCTCGTGTGTCTCCAGGCAGAAGGTGGTGATGGAAACCAGGATGAAGAACAGGGAGGCGAAGGCTATCCACTGCAAGGGAGAGATGAGAGGGAGGGAGAGAAGGAGGGAGAGGGAAAGAGAGAGGGAGAGATTATAAGCGAGGGAGCTTAGAATACAAACGTGAAGGAACAGAGCACTAGAACACCCCCACAGCTCTCTTCAGTCCTACAACACACATCTAGGTCAGTACTCTTAACTGAGTGTCACTTGAAAGGGCGTACACCTAAACTGTGGAGCTCCACCGGTAAGGGAGTTGCTAGTACTCGCGGGGCCTGCAGGGAGGAGGGGAGGGACGGAGGGGGATGTTATGTACTGTACAGGGGAAAGCTTGTTTCTGGGTCAGCTTTTGCGCCAGCACTTAAGGTATTATTTCCGGGAGGGCACTGTGTTCACCATGGCATCTGGCCCAAACGATAACATCTGACAGTGCCACCTCATACATTTTGAATGGTGTTTTAATGCATAGTCCTTAATGTATAGGCCGCTATACACTGCTGCCCACAGATTAGGGCTGACAGCAGTGCTGCTGCTGCCAGAAGAGACTGATTGTGTTGCATAACTCCACTTAACACCACTGGACTATTAAAGCGATGCTCCAGAACTTTTGAATCATTTCAGCCAGTAGTTTTGAAAGTGGTGCTCATGAGCCAAAACAGGTCCCAGTTTTTTGTGTACTACATCATCTAATTGTGTACTACATCATCTAATTCGTGTGATATGTTACGAATCCAATTCGTACACTATGTTAAGATTTTGTTTTGCTTAAGATCCCGGACTGTATCTTTAAACAGGTCCAGGTCTGAGAGGAGGCAGGCACTGCCAGGCACATACACTACAACCACACTACAGTAGTGATAGAGCCAGGGTCCTACCTGGACATGAAGGGCTTAGTGATTCCATTATAGAAGAACACATGACAATTAGGTTATTTTTCCAAGACAGTAGTTTTTGTGCATGGTACACAACTTCCAACATCCTTGACTTTTAACAAACTGAGCCAAAGCAATGTCAATATAAAGGGTCAATCAAATTGATCTTTTCAACTCCAAACAGTATAATACTTGCACACCTTACAACCCTGATACTCACAATAACAACAACAACCTCCCGGGAGAAAGGATTAATTGACAAAAGAAGCACACCGGGGTGTTGAGAAATGAAGTGGTCTAGTTAACCTCCAGTGACCRTTGAGAGGCTTGTATAATGGAAAAAGGCACAAAAAAACATATTCTAGTTAACCCTTTACACTGAACCTATGCAGTGCCTTTTTCCAGTAGGTTTCATTCAGGGTAGTAAATGTACCTTGTGTTCCACTGATACAATCAGATACAGAATCAGAGACAGAAAAGACAATACAGACAGTCTGACTGACTCATTAAACTGAGAGAAAGTCATTACATTTAAAGAAACTGTGCCAGAGCGATTCACTCTGATAAGGCCTATTGTTGTTGAAGGCTTTGCAAGCTGCAGGCCCTTCTGCAATGTGTGCTAATGAAATTGATAAAAGGGTACATTAGATATGCCACCTCCACCCGCCTGATGCAGCAGAGGCCTGGAGATGACGGCACACATGACAGGGAGGGTGATGTCTGAAAGACAAAAAGCCCACTGCGATTTCTTTCTTAGAAACACACACATTCATTCACACTCTCACTCTCATTCTGACACACATGCAACACACACTAGACATTGACAACAACAACAACTACAGCAGCAACAACAATAACAACAACCACGACAACCACTGCAGCAACAACAACCACAATAACACTTCAATCCACAAGTGTAAATTAAATTCAATGACTTTGTTTTCACACTCTGACTGTTTCCATATGTCCTGTCCTCCACATAAAAATAACCTTCTGGTTGGGTTTCTGAAATGAAGACAGGTTGTGGTAAGGCCAGAAGGAAGAGAAGAGAGTGTTACTGTCCTTGTCACCACAACATTTTCTCTCACAAGCCCAGCAAAGGTGACAGACTTGCTTCCATTATTTCACTGGTSTGAAAATAGATCAGCAGCATCCCTGGATGGACTTAATTACTGAGACCTGTCATTGGACTGAGAATCAATACTAACTGCTGTCAACTTCCTGTGCAGAATATCCAACGTCTAAGTCCATGTGACATTGTTCTCAGAACAACCAACATTTTCTTCAACATGATCAACTATCCGTATCAATACAGCAACATCATTATTAATAAAGTATGATATGCAGCTGTCAGAGGAACACCTGGAACATTGGAAAAGTATCATATTGTTCACTCATGAAGGAACTTGACACATCATTGACACATCATTCAACACATCATTGAGGAACTTCTAGACAGACTGGTATCATGACATGTGCGCAATATGTATCCTAAATGCATTCTCTAAAAGCTTTATCTTGAGACAAACTTCTAATCTCATATTACAATACATTGAGCCAACATGAGAGGCACCCTTCCTCGTTCTTACCTCTGACCTGCAGCACAAACAATGTGTGTGCATGCATGAAGGTGTCTGAGCGTGTGTGTGAGAGCATGTGCTTGTTAGCATGCATGGCTGAGTGTGTAAACATCATCCAAGGCAGATTGTGATGTATTTGGTGGAAAATGGTAGCGGAATTATATTTTCCCTGGTGTTCACAACAGAACATGTATCAGCAACATTTACAGAAAACTAACGAGCGAGTGTCTTACTATAAATGAGAGGCAAAGTGCATTATAACACACATGTGAATTACTGTATGTTGTCATGGTTTGGATGTGGGGGTGTTTCCGTAATAGATGTGTGATTAGCTTGTTGAGTTGTGATAAATCAGTGTTACAGAAAGCCAGGAAGTCATTTGAATGAACCATTAGGGAGTCAAATTTCCACCACTATAATAGGCAAGTCAAAATAACTCAAAATACATGACATACAGATAGATGTAAGATCTTAATTTGAGCTAATTTGCTACAACAGGAAGATAATCCTTCAGAAACAGGAAATTAGATTGATTATGTGTATTATAATTAATGGACATTTTTGTAAGGATTGATACATTTTTCGTAAGGGAAAATCAAGTCTGAAATTTCAAAGTGGAAATGACCTTCAGAAACCTTTAAACCTCAATTACACTACACGTTTTAAATGTCCTGCATTGAGGGAAAGCTCTCCTGCAACAGGGGGATCAAATTAAGATCCTTTATCTGTATCATTCCGGTTTGGAGCAAATAAGTATTATAAGTGCTGAACATGAGCCATTGTCCTGTTTGCATTACAGGTGAAGGAACCGCCTACACAGGACTACCTACCTACAATCCCACTCATACAATCCCATGCACAGAACTGACGCCGACCCAAACATAATGTCTACACTGCAGACTGACCAGAGCAAGCAAGCACTTGCACTGCACCTCTCAGCTCTGAGAGGGTGGTTCTTTTCCCTTTGTGTCTAGGCTGGCAGGCCTCGCCCTTCAGTGGGAGGGAGCCAAAGACAACGCTGAGTTTATAACTGAGAATATAACCTTCCTCCAAGGAAACCAATCAGCAGGCCTTTCGTAAGAACACATCACACACTCATCAGAGATGGTTATAGGAGCCATACCGTTGGGAAATAAACACCCAGCAGCTTCACTACCAAGCCTCTGCTACATGGAACTGAATTAACAACAACACCACTAAATAAGAAGATTAATGGACAGAGATGAATAAAGACAGAAATGTGACCATAAGAAATACTGTATGTAAGTCTGAGTGTGACACTTGGCAGTGTGCTGTACCTGCTAGTTTAAGGACACAACCACTGAGCAGAATACTGCATGGATATTAACATTCAATATGGAATTAAATCAATGGTATTGAGCACAAAATATTTGGATTTGCTGTGGGTTCTACTCTGCAAATTGTATTGGTCGCATACGCATACATTATCAGATGTTCTTCCGGATGTAGCAGAATGCTTGTGTTCCTAGTTCCAACAGTGCAGTAATATCTAACAATACACAACAACATCGCAAGCATGTCGTTTATTTGAGAGGATGCATTGAGATTGTGTATTTACTATGTAATTAAGTTAAAAGGCTGCAACGTAGACTGTGCCACAGAAAGCGTGTACATGTCAAGTATATCAAATGCTTAAATCAGGAAATGTTGGAAGTAAGTTACAGATGTAGGATCTTAATTTGATCACTCTTTTGTTGCTGAAATGCAAACTTGTAGTGTTATTTAGTATAAATAAGGCTTCTAAAGTTTGGCATTTCAGACATAATTTGCCCTCACGAAAAATGCATCAGCCCCTGCAAGAAATGTCCATTAGTTATAATACACATAATATTTCAAATGTCCTGTTGCTGCAAGATTATTTTCCTGCTTTATAAAACTGGCTCAAATTAAGATCCTATATCTGTATATGCTTCTGTCACAGTGCCATTGTAAGTGTAGGAGACAGCATTGAGTCAATGCTAAACAAAATAAAACTGCAACCAGACCCTTCTCTCCTACAACCCCTCCCACACTCTCCGTCTCTTTTAGACTCATGCCTCCTAGAGATGAAAGCATGTCACGTTCTCTTATGTAACRACCTTTCCCTCCATCCATCTGCCTTTGTGCTTACTGTATGCGTTTGTGACAATGTATTGCCTGTTTATGCGTGTGTATTACATGCAGTATGTGTAATTGTAGATAAATACTTATGTTTTTGATATATAGTGTGTTTTTTTAAGTAAAGTGTGTTTGTTTGAGTTCGTGTTCCTAAATGTTATTAGGCATGAATCTACATGAGAGAGAGGAGAGAAAGCACATTAGGTGCCGTGTGGCTCAGTTGGTAGATCATGGCACTTGCAATGCTAAGGTTGTGGGTTTGATTCCCACAGGTGACCAGTGTGAGGAAAAAAATATGTATTCACCTTATTTGTTGGATATGTAACAATTATTTACTTAACGAACAGTAAGATATTTCTGTCCTGCTAATGCTGTGTTTTATGGTCTCCACTCTAGCACCCTGCAGCTAGTCTGGGTGTTGAGGACATGGGTTCTACTAGAGATAGCTTGAAGCTGACAATTGACTTTTGTTGGTGATAAAAACCTAAAAGCTAGCATTCTATAGACAAGATGTGGTGTGTGTAACTCGAGATAGAGAGAGCCTGGAAGAGTTAAGAACAATGCCTCATTGTCTCATCTACCTGGCATCTGGGAAACTAAGTAAAAGACCATCCTGTTAACCAACCAAGGTGGCTTATGGGAAGGTTAGAAGTGACTGACTAAGCAATCTTGGTTTCAGCTACAGTGGGGAGAACAAGTATTTGATACACTGCCGATTTTGCAGGTTTTCCTACTTACAAAGCATGTAGAGGTCTATAATTTTCATCATAGGTACACATCAACTGTGAGAGACGGAATCTAAAACAAAAATCCAGAAAATCACATTGTATGATTTTTAAGTAATTAATTTGCATTTTATTGCCTTTTCCCCACCTGTGGTTTGTGGGTAGTTGTTTTCTGTTTTGTGTTGTAGCACCTTTCAGGTCTGTTTAGATTTTTGTTGATTCACTTTGTTATTTTGTATTTAGTGTTCAGTTTTTCCAATAAAGCATGAACACTTACCACGCTGCGTTTTGGTCCGATCCTTCCTGTTCATCAGACGAAGAAGATCGTTACAGGTTAAAAATATATATATAAATGAATCAAGGAAACATTATAATCAGCGGCTGATATCATAAGTGGCTTTCATTCATTAAAAAGCATATTATATCGCCAATGAACGAAACTAATGCTATACAGACAGTCAAGTCCAGAAACAAAATTTATATAACATACACATTTAGTGACAAGGTCATGCAAATGTGAAAATGACTACATTGGTTTTTCTCTCCAACAAATCAACAAATAGCCTACATCAGATCCTTTATACTGTAAAAAGGAAGTCATATTGAACTGATTGATTGAACATTTGTTTGGAAGACGTTTGTTAGCACAGTAACAGCCATTGGTAACCATGGTATGCATCCAAGGATGAAATGCTTGCTGGCTGTTTTTAGTTTTAGGTTGTAATTAGATKACCCTGTCAGAGTATGATCTGAGAGTGCCAGTAGAGACAGTAGAGATTGAACCGTGTGCTGCCGAAGCTGTATGATGCCTCAGAATGCTGAGTTAGCTCAGAGCTCCACCACCACCTCCCTCCCTGTTCCACTCACCTACTGCAGTCTCTGATGGGAGATAAAACATGAAAAGGTTATTGCTATGAAACAGGCAATCCCACTTAACTGATTTTCTGTATTACCGTGCACATCGGAAAGAGAGAATGTATATGTAGAATTTACAGCACTATAATGAACTATACAAATCCATTCATACGTAAACCACAACAGACTGAGTCATCTGAAACTATAGGAAGAAGAATAATGAGAACTTGCACATCTTGACTATATATTCTTTAAGCCAGCCATGTACAAACATCAAAGGTAAAGCCTTTACTAAAACCGTCTATCAATTAGTTTGGCTCTAAGTTATCTAAAACACTTCAAATAACGTGACTTGACAGTGCCAACACATAATTTGGCTCTGTTCCAACTGTTCCAATGCCTTGCCTTGGGTAAATTACTCACATCGACTATGAAAGCCTCTATTTTGATGAGAGGACAGAAATGATAGAAAATGATTATTTAATTATGTATACTAACTTAGCTCAATAGCCCTTATGATTACTGAGACTCAAGCACAGAGGCATAACATACTGTAACATGAATGACAGTATATGTAGGCAGACTAAACACCATAGTAAATGATGAGATACAGAAGGGATAGCAATAAGTGAGCATTATAAGGAAGCCGTGGACAGTGCTTCATCATGCTACTCAATGGCCTGAGTTTAACGTCTGCTCTCTGCTTATGGACTCCCCTGGCAACAGACACAACAAACATTTGCCTAGGCCATGTGTGTCAGTGATCCCCGTGCTCAGTGCCAGTGTGCCATTCCTCATCATCACTGCTGCCCACACCATTCACACAAAACATTTACATTTTAGTCATTTCGCAGAAGCTCTTATCCAGAGCGACTTACAGTTAGTGCATTCATCATAAGATAGTCACAGTAAGTAGATTATTCCTCAATAAAGTAGATAACAGCAAAGTCAGAGCTAGTAAGAGGGAAAATTAAAGTGCAAGAGTTAGATCACAAAATGCTTTTGTATTTTTTAAATGGGGCGAGGTGAGGGGGGGGTGCAAGTGGGGGGGGGGGGGGGGGTGCTGTGGGATTATTTAAGATACTCTTTGAAGAGGTAGGGTTTTAGATGTTTTTGGAAGATGGGCAGGGACTCTGCTGTCCTAGCTT
This sequence comes from Salvelinus sp. IW2-2015, assembly GCF_002910315.2. Lineage (NCBI taxonomy): Eukaryota > Metazoa > Chordata > Actinopteri > Salmoniformes > Salmonidae > Salvelinus > Salvelinus sp. IW2-2015. The sequence continues at coordinate 63,393,185 of NC_036855.1, forward strand.
CAGGGGAAAGCTGGTTCCAACATTGGGGTGCCAGGACAGAGAAGAGTTTGGACTGGGCTAAGCGGGAGCTGCCCTCCCGTAGGGGTAGGAGGGCCAAGAGACCTGATGTTGCAGAACGGAGTGCTCGGGTTGTGGTGTAGGGTTTGAGCATAGCCTGAAGGTAGGGATGGGCAGTTCCTCTTGCTGCTCTGTAGGCAAGTACCATGGTCTTCTAGTGTATACAAGCTTTGACTTGAAGCCAGTGGAGTGTGCGGAGGAGCGGGGTGACATGGGATAACGTGTAAAGGTTGAACACCAGGCGGGCTGCAGTGTTCTGAATACCTTGCAGGGGTTTGATGGCACATCGGGGAGCCCAGCCAACATTGAGTTGCAGTAGTCCAGACGGAGACGTCTTGGAGCAGACAGGCCTATATCCATCAGTAATCATCTTGGCCACACATACGAATAGAAAGTGACTACATACAGTAGGTGTGTGTTATTGTCCACAAACATCCCCTGTGATATTGATGTGGGAGTTGCATCCTGCTGTACAGTATACTGTGTGGCTATCTTGGTTAAATCATATTTGTCATACTAAATCATATGTTTTAAGTCACACACACACTTAATATAAATACCCTTATGAACATGAACAGGGGAATAAACATCAGACAAATCTGAGGGAATTCTGACATAATAAGCCTATGTCAGATAAAAACATGACGATCCGTTGAAAAGCCTCTAGTCACATTGTTGACAGAGTTCTGAGGATATCCCTGCTTCCTTCAGTGAAGCCTAATTTCCCTCCTCGTCCATAATCATGCTCTTCTACAGGCTGTCACCCTGCCTGCTGTCCCTAATGTCTGTCCATTTCTGGTCCACCAATTAGCACGGAGCAAGAAACACATTCAGTTTGACTTAACATTTAAATGCAAAACAATCTCAATCAAAACTTAGCTAAAATCACTGTAGTTTTAATCTATTTTCTTTTCAATGAGACTAAGCTATTGAAAGACATGTATGTTCATTCAATAATCATAGTGCTATTTGAGAGCCACACATTAGTGTTTTCTGTGAAAACTGGGTTGCCCTTAAGTAGGGCAAGTGTGTAAACAGGGGGGGGCTCAACATTACAGAACAGTCTTATATGGGTTATATCTTCAGTGGGATAAATCTGAGTGACACCCCCATGTCAGATGGTATGGTCTGGCTGAGGTAATGGCTATGCCAGCATGTATAGCTAATGGACAAAGTGATGAATAAACTGAATAAACACTCCCTCACCACGCCTGACCATTCAGGCTGAAACTGGAAAGACAGAAAATCTTGTGTTCTAAAAAWWWWTTTATTTCACCTTTATTTAACCAGGTAGGCCAGTTGAGAACAAGTTCTCATTTACAACTGCGACCTGGTTTTGAAGGTCATGAAGATCAAATAGTTTTGGTGTTTAGGATTTGTCAGATGACTGTTGGGTGTATGTTCAGAGKAAAGGTTGTTGGAGCCCGTGTTATCTTRTAGATGAAGGCAGAACAAGTGAGTGTAACTTTCCTCTGTTTGGCAGCGTAATGGTGGCGTGAGAGGCCTGTATTCTGCCTCAATATTTGCTCCAGTTTGAGTGCTTTTAGCTGGGTGCCTCATTCCTCTCTGCCTGGGAAATCAATTATACAGAAGCGCAGGGACAAACCCCAGTGCTTTTTAAGGGGTGTCCTGCTCCACTTCTTTTGGGAGAAAGAGCTGTGTTAGATATCCCAGTGACCAGCTTTTGATTGGTTTGTGCATTTCCCTACTGGAGTTGGACTGTGTCGATGTGTACCATGCACATGCTCACCTACATGCGCATAATGTGTTCATACAGTTACACATGTGAACCTCAATGTACTACAGCATGCCACATGGTAGACTAAGAGCAGGTGTTGTTTGATAAAGCAATACGTCCATCTATCTCGGGCCACAGCCCTCCAGACAAGCCAGTCTCTGTGTGGATCTCCTTAAAACCTAGATGACTTCCTGTTAAAGTGTGGCWAGGTTAGCCATGCAGCATGTCTTTTGTGTAATAAGATGCCTCCCTCTCTCTCTCCATTAATTACCAGGGTCTGTGCCCAACTCTGCTTCTGCGGCCTAATTAACGCTAATCGCTCCAGCCCCCAAAGGAGCAACCAGCCTTGCTATGTTCAGTTCAGCCTGGATCTGTTACTCACTCTGTGGTTAGAAGCTGCCGTCCCAGTCACACTGTCTCTCTAGGGTGATTACGTAGACGTATAGCTACTTTCCATGTAGGTGCACTTTTAAGTAGAATGGATCTCCTTCTAAACTCAAGAGCAGTTTCATCCCAGATAGCTGAAGGTCGTGGTAGCTGGCAGGGTGTCTGTATGGTCAGTAGGCTCCTCACGTTAAAGCTGACAAGTCCACTTTAAAAGCATGATATTGATTTCGAAGCTCTCCCTCCACATAAACTCACTGCTGTGTTTCTTATGTGACGTGGAGTGATACATTACAACCCACAGCCATGGCTGAGTGAAAAGAAACCTCCTACCCATTCCCATCCAGCAGCTCCCACTTCCACGTCTAACCTGAACAAACCCACATCTAACCTACCTRTCCCAAAACCCCACCAAACTGCATTCAGTCATGCACTTCCTTCTCTCCCAGCTGCACAAAGTTATTTCTCATCATCCTTACCACTTAAACACATGTTTTACTTAAGTATTTATTTACATCCTTACATGAGCAGCAATTTGATCGATCAATAAACTAATCTAAAGTATTTGCCCTCTCGCAAATCCAGGCAGTAAGGGCCAAGTCATCAAAAGTCCAAGGGCACAGGATGCCTCAATGTCCCCTTTCATAAGTAGGACGACTAGTAGTTGTAGCCACGTGTCTGAATTAAGTTCCCTCAGATTGCCTTCCAAACTAAAGACAGGTTAATTTAATATAGTGCTCACTGGAAGTATATGAGAGTATGTGAGCCATGTTTGAAAGCAACATGAGTACCACTGCACTAATATCTGTCCACAAGAACGGTTGGTAGTGGTACAGACATCTAGTTATACAAACTACACCTGCTTCACATACAAAGGTACTGTATGTAACTGCATTTACTTACATCGCCGCTACACTGGCACTGCATTAATCACCATGTAATACCTAGGTAATAATTCTGCTTGTCAAGTGGGATATAGTGGAAGCGCAGCATGTCCGCCAGCAGGGCAGGAGGGTGTATGAGGTGGCAGAGGTGAGGTTGAGTGTTTATTAAGAAAGGTGATAATGAGGTCCTTCTTGCCACCTCTTCTGTCACCCAGCACCAACAAAAGAGACTCCAAAGGGGATATAAAAATCTGATTCTCTCTCTTTCCTTTCTTCCTTCTATATATATTATTTACATAGGAGGAAACCAAAGTTACTGGAGCAAAAGATAAGGACAGACGGTCAACATGTTTTTCCTCTGAGATCAGTGTTGCGTTTGCCCCTGCTGACCAAAATTGGGCCTAATGAGGATTTAATAACAACTAATCGACTCCCTGGCTAGCTCATCTCACATAATTGGTCAGTACAGCAAGATTGTCGCAACAAAACAATCTTGCTGCAGCAGGATTTAAACGTTTACTCCATAATGTTGCTTGATCGGCTGTTAGGCTAATAGCTGACCAAATTTAGGCTACATGAAAAGTGCAATACTGTTAATATAACCATGTGTTAGTGTGGGTTTTCAGTGAATTTATGTAAATCACAAAGCTCAACTGCATTTCCTGCGGTGCAGGAAAATTCGCAGCAACATAAGCGATCAAATTAAGATCCTACACCTGTAGCTTCACGTTTTGCACTCACAATGCTCTGTGAAGGCCCTATGGTGTGTCTGTGTACACTGCATGGTCTCTATGGTTCATGTGATCTCCAGTTGCTAAGGCACCAGTACATGGTCATTCATAGTAACTCAACGATTTACTGTCACAATGAGAGACTGAGAATGAGAAACAGGTAAAGAGAGTGAGAAAATGGGAAGGAGGCTATATGAGAGAACCAGAGTGTAGACAATAGACTTAGCTAGTGGAAGAGAGAGGGTAGACTATACTGTTACTCAACCCTGCACTATTGTAATCACTGCCCCTCAGGAGAATTGAGAGGTGCAAAAGCTGGAGTCAAGCCAGTATGCTCCAGTGTAAACGAGTAAGCAGATGCACTTATATACATTGATCTAAGCATTAATGGAAATTGACAGAGCCAAAGCAGAGGCGATTGCTTGCACTTGCATAATTTGCAAACTGCTCAGTCTCCGAGGAACAGAAAGGGGACCAATAACTAACCAAAACATAAAACATATGCTGCATAATGCATATTGATTGATTGACCAGTTGATTGATTATAGATGCATTCTGAAGATGTTATAGTATAACATGTTGTATCCTGTGCTGAGCTAGGGGAGGATGGATTTCTGATCCCTGCATCTCCTCACAGCTGTCTCAGGTCAGTGGGTCAGGATCCGTTTGGGTCAGTAAGAGACTACTTTTGAATTGTTTTCAAGTGAAGCTAAAAGGCATTGGGAATGGGAATACCAGGTGTGATAGGTGTTGTTGTTCAAAGCTAAGTCGAATTGCAAGGAGAAGAGACCGAAAGGTTAGACAAAGCTAATAATTAGGTTATAAATGCAGCTATGAGCCTACAGAAGCACGGACAGCCTCAACCAGGCGATGTAATGAATAAGCAAAATCTGTAGGAGACAAATATATGTAGGACTGTTGACGTCACAAATATTCCTCTCCTTGATCACTATTCTGTTCCAGCTTAGGAAAGAGACAAGTGCATGTCTTGTTAACTCCCCCAGTGTACACACAACCTGGTTCTCATTAAAAACGGTGAGGGGCATTTAAACAATTAAACTCTCATTATAAGTTTTCTTTCATCTAGTCCACATGAGGTAATTCATAAGACCTCACATGGTCTGAAAGCAGGGTGGCTGCATGTTGCATAGGCAATGCGACAAGACGAGAGTGAGCGTAGTGCATCATCACTTAGCGATAGTTTGTGTGCTGGTGATGGACTCATAAAAAAGGGAAATCTGTAGTTCAAACAATAACAAAGCCGCCACCCCATCACTGTTCTGGTAAACAGCTGMGAGATGGGCTGGAGTAATGTAACCAGTTTCAAATTCATAGACAGGGCTATGGATGCAAGGTCTGACCATTCATGATAACAACATTTTAGGCAATACAGTGTTTGTTTACAATTGACCTGTTTAACAATGAAGTAAAAATAGCTTATATTTTGGGTTCTGATGGGCTACGATAGTTGAACTAAGCTAATCAGGTATTTGTAAGTTATATTATTCAATAATCAACGGGTATATGTCATTCATTTAAAGTCAAAAAAGGTATGTACCAACTTCAGATTTCAACTTTAAGCTTCAAATCCAATTAATATTCACGAGCCTTATTAGTACGCTACTATGAAGCCAACTTTTTTGCGTGAACGTTGGAGGAGCGTGAAAGGAACTATGTTAAAGCAAATGTCTCTCTTTCACACACTCACATGCACGAGCGCGCGAGCACAGAGAGAGAGAGATTGTAAAGCATTGTTTTTTCAGGCTAGTAGTAGGCCTATCTAAACTTTTATTGACTCAAGATGACTGATTCCAACCCTTACTTACCCTTGCATATTTAGAAGAATAGGGATCCTCGAAAAGTGCCCAAAGCAACCGCTGCCAACGTCGCCAATGCCCCCCGGATTTGGCATCTGGTCCATCAAGAGCCAACCTATTGATCATTCCCAGCGTTTCCTCATCCCCATCCTCCTCTGAATTCTCGGGAGGGCCACCCCCAAAGCTATCCAATGCCTCCTCGGCCTCTCGATGTTGCCGATAAGTCATCCAACAACATGGTTCCACGTCGGTCTCATCGATACCCCAGAACGCCAACTCCTCCTCGTACAAAGGGCCGCAAACATCTGCAGGGCAGTGCAACTTCCCCGTCCTATAGTAATTGAGGATGTGGGCAAACACACCCGGGTGCCGGTCAAAGAAAAATTCTTCAATCTTGGGATCGTAGTCAAAGTGACAGTGGGCATCCGGCTCGGCGAGCCAAGCTAACCGGGTGCCCGGTAATGTGCGAAGGGTGCTACGGTAGGTCTGGTGTCTGATACCTCCCACGTTAATCACAATACGATCGTTCTCGTCGCCTTGTCCCATTGCGTCGCTTAGGCATGTCTCGAGCAGGTTCCAGTCATTATATTGCAAAACATGTGCGAGGCAACGCAGTGAGATCTGGCCGACACATGAACTCGAGTTGAAAGAGGAAAAGAGAAGGCAGATTTCTTCCCGACTTCTTTTATTCAGCTTGCAAAAAAGCACAGGCTCCACTCAAGCTTTCAGATAAATCCCAACTTTTAATAATACAAAATAAAGCAATGCCTCAACGGATGTTTGATATAGTTGCAAGGTAGGCTAAAGCAAGAAGCAGCCTGTGGCTGCCCCAGAAATTGATGGGAAAAAATCTAAATGTTCATGGTTAGGCTACATCACAAAACCAAAGATGAACACCCCTCCGAAAAGCGTTGATGAAATATGTGTGTAGGCTATGACTCCATATATTGAAAACCTAGTTCCAAATCCACGCCGTCTTTTAATTAGGGAAACGTACAGCCCTTGTGGCATGCAACGAAAGATGAGAGCTGTGGTGCTGAACGGACAGCACCAGTCTCTCTGAGCGCACACTCCTCACACTCCATCCCTCCTCCTCTCCTCTCTCTCTTTCATCATCCCCCTCCCACTGTCTTTGAGACAAGACACTTGCACTCCCTAATCCCTTGTCTTTCTTTATATTTTCCTCCTTGAGCAGGACTGCTACAGGGAGATCAACATTGATCCTTGACAATTACTTTACATGTTCTGTGTTCGATAATGCTCCTGAATTTCTATATGCCTAAAACACAGATCCTTGAATGAGTGCCATTGCAACCTAATGTGTTCTGTTTAAAATTATGTTCACAGGGGAATGAGGAGAGAGCCTGCAGTATATGCTGTATACCATGAGGCAGGGTTGCACAGACTCCTTGGCATGGTTTTGTAAAGTACATTAAATAACATGAATTGGTTGGAAAGGATGCACAGGTGCATGCACCTAAATTGATGAGGGGTGTGTCTGGGACAGCTGTTTTGGCTCTGTCAGCACCATGGACAGGTCACATATGGGCTTCCACACAGGTGAATCAACTACATGACAACACATTTATTTTGAGCATGAAGTTGAGTCAAGTTACTATTTGTGACAGTTAGTGCTCATATATATACAGTACCAGTCAAAAGTTTGGACACACCTACTAATTCAAGGGTTTTTCTTTATTTTTACTAGTTTCTACATTGTAGAATAATCGTGAAGACATCAAAACTATGAAATAACACATATGGARTCATGTAGTAACCAAAAAGTGCTAAACAAATCAAAAGATATTTTATATTTGAGATTCTTCAAAGTAKCCACCCTTTGCCTTGATGACAACTTTGCACACTCTTGGAATTCTCTCAACCAGCTTCATGAGGTAGTCACCTGCAATTCATTTCAATTAACAGGTGTGCCTTGTTAAAAGTTCATTTGGGGAATTTCTTTCCTTCTTAATGCCTAGTTAAGTGAAGGTTAAATAAATAAATAAAATTAAAAATGCATTTGAGCCAGTCAGTTGTGTTGTGACAAGGTACGGGTGGTATACAGAAGATAGCCCTATTTGGTAAAAGACCAAGTCCATATTATGGCAAGAACAGCTCAAATAAGCAAAGAGAAATGACAGTCCATCATTACTTTAAGACATGGTCAATCAATCCGGAAAATCTCAAGAACTTTGATAGTGTCACGATCGCCGTAACAATGAAGAGAGGAGGACCAAGGCGCAGCGTGATAACAGTACATCTTCTTTATTTCCCGAAGACGAACACGAAACGAAACACTGACAAACTATACAAAAACAACAAACAGACGAACGTGAAGCTATACAAACAATAAGTGCAGACACTGGCAACTTACACATAGACATAGACAATCACCCACAAACTACCTAATGACTATGGCTGCCTAAATATGGCTCCCAATCAGAGACAACGATAGACAGCTGTCTCTAATTGAGAACAATCTAGGCAACCATAGACATACAACACCTAGCTGAACACTGCCCCATAAACATACAAAAACCCTAGACAATACAAAAACACATACATCCCCCATGTCACACCCTGACCTAACTAAAATAATAAAGAAAACAAAGATAACTAAGGCCAGGGTGTGACAGTACCCCCCCCCCCCCCCCCCCCAAAGGTGCGGACTCCGGCCGCAAAACCTGACACAGAAGGGGAGGGTCCGGGTGGGCCTTCTCACGGTGGCGGCTCGGGTGCGGGACGTGGACCCCACTCCACCATAGTCAATACCCGCTTTGGTGGCGCCTCTGGAGCGAGGACCCTTACAGCGAGTCCCGGACTGAAGACTATCCTAGAGGGCGCACTGGACGGAGGGGCAGCTCCGGACTGAGTGGTAGCTCCGGACTGAGGGGCAGCTCCGGACTGAGGGGCAGCTCCGGACTGAGGGGCAGCTCATGACTGGAGGGCAGCTCATGACTGGAGGGCAGCTCATGACTGGAGGGCAAGCTCATGACTGGAGGGCAGCTCATGACTGGAAGGCAGCTCATGACTGGAGGGAGCTCATGACTGGCGGCGGGCTCTGGCAGCTCTGGCTGACTGGGCTCTGGCAGCTCCTGGCTGACTGGCGGCTCTGGCACTCCTGGCTGACTGGCGGCTCTGGCAGCTCCTGGCTGACTGGCGGCTCTGGCGCTCTGGCTGACTGGCGGCTCTGGCAGCTCCTGACTGGCAGCTCCTGACTGGCGGGCGCTCTGGCAGCTCCTGACTGGCGGGCGGCTCTGGCAGCTCCTGACTGGCGGCGCTCTGGCAGCTCCTGACTGGCGGGCGGCTCTGGCGGCTCCTGACTGGCGGGCGGCTCTGCGGCTCCTGACTGAGACGGTCTAGCGGCTCCTGACTGACGGGCGCTTCTAACGGCTCGGGACAGGCGGGCGGCTCTAACGGCTCGGACAGACGGGCGGCTCTAACGGCTCGGGACAGACGGGCGGCTCTGACGGCTCGGGACAGACGGGCGGCTCTGACGGCTCGGGACAGACGGGCGGCTCAGATGGCGCTGGGCAGGCAGGCAGCTCAGACGGCGCTGGCAGGCAGGTAGCTCAGATGGCGCTGGGCAGGCAGGCAGCTCAGATGGCGCTGGGCAGGCAGGCAGCTCAGATGGCGCTGGCAGGCAGGTAGCTCAGATGGCGCTGGGCAGGCAGGCAGCTCAGATGGCGCTGGGCAGGCAGGCAGCTCAGATGGCGCTGGGCAGGCAGGCAGTTCAGATGGCGCTTGCAGGCAGGCAGCTCAGATGGCGCTGGGCAGGCAGGCAGCTCAGACGGCGTGTCAGACGGACAGCTCAGGCGGCGCTGGGCAGACGGGAGCGCAGGCGGCGTTGGGCAGACGGGCAGTGCAGGCGGCACTGAGTAGACGGCCGACTCTGACCTGCTGAGGCGCACAGTAGGCCTGGTGCGTGGTGCCGGAACTGGTGGTACCGGACTGGAGACACGCACCACTAGGCGAGTGCGGGAGCAGGAACAGTGCACACTGGACTCTCAAGCCACACTATAGGCCTGGTGCGTGGTACCGGCACTGGTGGTACCGGGCTGAGGGCACGTACCTCAGGGCGAGTGCGGGGAGAAGGAACAGTGCGTACAGGGCTCTGGAGACCGTACAGGAGGCTTGGTGCGTGGTGTTGCACTGGTGGTACTGGGCTGGGAACACTCACCACTGGGCGAGTGCGAGGGGCTGCCACAGGAGAGTGGTGCGTGGGGCTGCCACCGGAGAGCTGGTGCGCTGAGCTGGCACAGAACGTGCAGGGCTAGGGAGGCGCACAGGAGGCCTGGTGCGTGGTGCTGGCACAGTCTTCACCAGCCTGCTAGCACGCACATCAGGACTAGTATGGAGAGCTGACTGTATGGAGAGCTGACTCAGGTGACATCAAATCCCGCACACGCTCCTTCGCGCGGATGCGGTGCTTTATGCTCCACACCAGCAAATCCTAATTTCTCTCTCCTCCAATTTCCCATTAATTCATCCACAGTCTCAGCTTCACTCCCTTACTCACCTCCAATTCCACCTCGACTGGCTCTGGTTCCATCTTCGGCTCCTCACAGTAAGCACGGGGAGCTTGCTCAAGTCTCCTACTTGACCCAGCTACACTCCCGAGAGCCTCCCCCCCAAGACATTTTTGGGGTTGCCAGCCGCTCTGCCGTGCTAGCTCCTCATACCGGCGCCTCTCTGCTTTCGCTGCCTCCAGCTCTGCCTTGGGCGGCGATATTCCCCTGGTTGTGCCAAGGTCCTCCGCCGTCTAATATTTCCTCCCAATCCAATATTCCTGCGATCGCTGCTGCTGCCTTGTATCACGCTGCTTGGTCCGGTTTTGGTGGGTAATTCCTGTCACGATCGCCGTAACAATGAAGAGAGGAGGACCAAGGCGCAGCGTGATAACAGTACATCTTCTTTATTTCCCGAAGACGAACACGAAACGAACACTGACAAACTATACAAAACAACAAACAGACGAACGTGAAGCTATACAAACAATAAGTGCAGACACTGGCAACTTACACATAGACATAGACAATCACCCACAAACTACCTAATGACTATGGCTGCCTAAATATGGCTCCCAATCAGAGACAACGATAGACAGCTGTCTCTAATTGAGAACCAATCTAGGCAACCATAGACATACAAACACCTAGACTGAACACTGCCCCATAAACATACAAAAAACCCTAGACAATACAAAAACACATACATCCCCCATGTCACACCCTGACCTAACTAAAATAATAAAGAAAACAAAGATAACTAAGGCCAGGGTGTGACAGATAGTTACATCAAGCGCTATGATGAAACTTGTTCTCATGAGTACCGCCACAGGAAAGGAAGACCCAGAGACCCAGAGTTACCTCTGCCGCAGAAGATAAGTTCATTAGAGTTACCAGCCTCAGAAATGTCAGCCCAAATACAGTTGAACTCGAAAGTTTACATACCCTTAGGTTGGAGTCATCAAAACACGTTTTTCAACCACTCCACAAATTTCTTGTTAACAAACTATAGTTTTGGCAAGTCGGTTAGGACATCTACTTTGTGCATAACACAAGTAATTTTTCCAACAATTGTTTACAGACAGATTATTTCACTTATTATTCACTGTATCACAATTCCAGTGGGTCAGAAGTTTACATACACTAAGTTGACTGTGCCTTTAAACAGCTTGGAAAATTCCAGAAAATTATGTCATGGCTGTAGAAGCTTCTGATAGGCTAATTGACAAAATTTGAGTCAATTGGAGGTGTACCTGTGGATGTTTTCACACCCTGACCTTAGAGAGCCTTTTTATTCTCTATTTTGGTTAGGTGAGGGTGTGACTAGGGTGGGCATTCTAGTTTTGTTATTTCTATGTTGGCCTGGTATGGTTCCCAATCAGAGGCAGCTGTCTATCATTGTCTCTGATTGGGGATCATATTTAGGCAGCCTTTTCCCACCTGTTTGTTGTGGGATCTTGTTTTTGTGTAGTGCCTGTGAACACTGCATTGACTTCACGTTTCGTTTGTTCTGTATTGTTTTGGTGAGTTTCATTTATTAAACATGTGGAACTCTACGCACGCTGCGCCTTGGTCCGTTTATTCTAACAAAGATCGTGACAGATGTATTTCAAGGCTTACCTTCAAACTCAGTGCCTCTTTGCTTGACATCATGGGATAATCAACATAAATCAGCCAAGACCTCAGAAAAAATATTGTAGACCTCCACAAGTCTGGTTCATCCTTGGGAGCAGTTTCCAAACGCCTGAAGGTACCACGTCCATCTGTACAAACAATAGTATGCAAGTATAAACACCATGGGACCACGCAGCCGTCATACCGCTCAGGAAGGAGACGCGTTCTGTCTCCTAGAGATGAACGTACTATGGTGTGAAAAGTGCAAATCATTCCCAGAACAACAGCACTTTTCACACCAAAGTACGTTCATGGAGGAAACAAGTACAAAAGTATCTATATCCACAGTAAAACGAGTCCTATATTGACACAACCTGAAATGTCGCTCAGCAAGGAAGAAGCCACTGCTCCATAAAAAAGCCAGACTACGGTTTGCAACTGCACATGGGGACAAAGATCGTACTTTTTGGAGCAATGTCCTCTGGTCTGATGAAACAAMAATAGAACTGTTTGGCCATAATGACCATCGTTATGTTTGGAGGAAAAATGGGAAAGCTTGCAAGCCGAAGAACACCATCCCAACCGGGGTGGTAGCAACATGTTGTGGTGGTGCTTTGCTGCAGGAGGGCCTGGTGCACTTCACAAAATAGATGGCATCATGAGGTGTCACGACTCCTACGAGGGTGGCTGCTCTTCCTGTTCGGGTGGTGCTCGGCGGTCATCGTCACCGGCCTACTAGCTGCCACCGATCCCTTTTCCCTTTTCTGTTTTTGTCTGATTAGTAACACCTGTTTCTTGTTTGGGTTTTAGTTGGGCTATTTAAGCCGGTAGGCCCGCCTGCTCTTTGTGCGGGCTTATTGATTTTCCACTGTGTTATTGTGTGGTAGTGCGTGTTGTTTATGGGTTTTCCCTCCGGACTGGTTAGGTCCTGGTTTTGGGCATTTGTGTATGTGCGCCCAGTATCTTGGCAAGTACTATTTTTCCTGTGCGTAATAAAGCGCTATTTCTGTACCTCCTGCCTCCTGCGTCTGACTCCGCACCCACTACGCCCAGTGCGTTACATGAGGATGGAAAATTATGTGGATATATTGAAGCAACATCTCAAGACATCAGTCAGGAAGTTAAAGCTTGGTCACAAATGGGTCTTCCAAATGGGCAATGACCCCAAGCATATTTCCAAAGTTGTGTCAAAATGGCTTAATGACAACAAAGTCAAGGTATTGGAGTGGCCATCACAAAGCCCTGACTTCAATCCCATTGAACATTTGTGGGCAGAACTGAAAAAGCGTGTGCGAGCAAAGAGGCCTACAAACCTGACTCAGTTACACCAGCTCTGTCAGGAGGAATGGGCCAAAATTCACCCAACTTATTGTGGGAAGCTTGTGGAAGGCTACCCAAAATGTTTGACCCAAGTTAAATATTTTAAAGGCAATTCTACCAAATACTAATTGAGTGTATGTAAATTTCTGACCCACTGGGAATGTAATGAGGGAAATAAAAGCTGAAATAAATCATTCTCTCTACTATTATTCTGACATTTCACATTCGTAAAATAAAGTGGTGATCCTAACTGACCTAATACAAGTAATTTTTACTAGGATTAAATGTCAGGAATTGTGAAAACTGAKTTTAAATGTATTTGGCTAAGGTGTATATAAACTTCCAACTTCAACTGTAATTGCTTCACAGAGTTCAGGTAACAGACACATCAACATCAGCTGTTCAAAGGAGACTGCGTGAATCAGGCCTTCATGGTCGAATTGCTGCAAAGAAACTAATAGTAAAGGACACCAATAATAAGAGACTTGCTTGGGCCAAGAAACACGAGCAATGGACATTAGACCGGTGGAAATCTAGTTGTTTTTTTTCAATCGTTGTGTGAGATGCAGAGTAGGTGAACGGATGATCTCTGCATGTGTGGTTCCCACCATGAAGCATGGAGGAGGTGTGATGGTGTGGGGGTGCTTTTCTGGTGACACTGTCAGTGATTTGTTTATAAAACAAGGCATACATAACTAGCATGGCAACACAGCATTCTGAAGCGATTCACCATCCCATCTGGTTTGCGCTTAGTGGGACTGTCATTTGTTTTTCAACAGGACAATTTCCCAACACAACTCCAGGCTGTGTAAGGGCTATTTGACCAAGGAGAGTTTTGGAGTGCTGCATCGGATGACCTGGCCCCCACACCCGACCTCAACCCAATTGAGATGGTTTGGGTTGAGTTGGACCGCAGAGTGAAATAAAAGCAGCCAACAAGTGCTCAGCATATGTGGGAACTCCTTCAAGACTTTTGGAAAAGCATTCTGCATTCCTCATGCCTTGATGTCTGCACTATTATTCTACAATGTAGAAAATAGTAAAAATAAAGAAAAACCCTTGAATGAGTAGGTGTGTCCAAACTTTTGACTGGTACTGTATATATAAGCTACTTATAAATAGTATACTCATATACAGTTAGTGGACAGTTTTTTTTAGGTACACCCATCTAGTACTGGGTCGGACCCCCGTTTGCCTCCAGAACAGCCTGAATTATTTGGGGCCTGGAAACATTGYTCAATTGGTATATAGGGACCTAAGGTGTGCAGGAAAATATTCCCCACACTATTACACCACAACCACCAGCCTGTACTGTTGGTACGTATACATAGTATACTTATGTGGGAAAAGTACTTATGTGGAGAGAAGTATGTTTATTATGCAGTACAGACACTGCCCTCTTGTGGCATCTTGTGAGTTGAAACAAAAGCTATTACAGGTCATTTTAATTGTGCCCATTCAATCACATGTTAAAACAGCTTTCAAGACCATATGAGTTTATTAGCTTAGAGACAGCATCAATAACCTTATCAACATTAGGATACTCCAGATCAGTGATCTGATCTTAGACTGGTCTCATCTATTGTCTAGGAAAGGGTTCCCCAACTGGAGGCCCGCAAGTCGAATTTGGCCCACTGGTGGTTTTATTTGGCCCACCAAATTTTCTGAGCTGCAACAACAACAATTTTTTATATTTTTATTATATTTTTTATTGTTGGACATAAAAGACTGTAAAAACACCAGAAGATCATCTCCAAGTGATTTAAATTTGTGGAATTATGTTCCCAAGTATTCCCATTCATAACAGAGAGACACTTGATTGTATACAAACAAATGTAACCGAGGTTTGAAATTATTATGTTTTAGTCAAATATTATATCTGTTTGAGCTTCTTGCGAGAAATTTGCAGTCTGCAAATTATGTTCAGGCCCCTCGAGCAACCGCTCAACAACAAAAAAATCGTTCTGCAGTTTAATCTAGTTGATGATCCCTAGTCAGCCTTTGAAATGACTACTGATTGATGGAGCAGTCATTATCATATCCCCAGGACCATTAAGGACGCAACTATGACCCACAAACACACAAACTTGAAGAGTGTCACATATAGTATGCCCAGCTTCCTCTTCGTTTTCGGCTACAGATCACATTTCAGGCGTTGTTTAGATTGGAATACCTCGATGTTGTCCCTCCATTAATCTCATACTTACACCCCTAATTTTCAGTAGTGTTTTTGCCTCCAAAGAACTTGATTAAATTCTGCAATTTTTTGTTTTACTAAAAGAGGCCCTTTAATCATTGTGAATTGTAAATCCCTGAAATGCCTTTGCCTCTGTGATTCATTGGGGAACTTTAATTGTGGATGACTGATTTGGATGGAGGGAAACTTTGACAAAAAGACCACAAACGTTTATGCACATTTTCAAACCAACAGATTTCACACCATCCTTTATAGTGGAAGTGAAATGTTCCTTAGTCTTTTATGTCCTGTGTGAACCATTCACTTGTGTAAATTGGTCTGGTATAACATTTAGTCAGAAGACATATCTTTTTTATTTAACTAGGCAAGCCAGATACAATGACGGCCTGGAAAAAGGCCTCCTGTGGGATGGGCTGGATTAAAAATACATGAAATAAAAATATATGACAAAATGCACATCACAACAAGAGAGACAACACAACACTATATAAATAGAGACCTAAGACAAAACCAAGCATGGCAGCAACACATGACAACACAGCATGGTAGCAACAACATGGTAGCAACACAACATGGCAGCAGCACAAAACATGGGTACAAACATTATTGGGCACAGACAACAGCACAAAGGGCAAGAAGGTAGAGACAACAATACATCACGCAAAGCAGCCAAACTTTCAGTAAGAGTGTCCATGGATTGAGTCTTTGAATGAAGCGATCCAGTTAAACTGTCCGTTTGAGTGATTGTATACAAACAAATGTAACCGAGGTTTGAAATTATTATGTTATAGTCAATATTATATCTGCTGGAGCTTCTTGCGGGAATTTGCAGTCTGCAAATTATGTTCCGACCAACTGCTCAACACAAAAAAAAATTGTTCTGCAGTTTAATCTAGTTGATGATCCCTGGTCAGCTTTGAAATGACTACTGATTGATGGGAGCAGTCATTATCATATCCCCAGGACCATTAAGGACGCAACTATGACCCACAAACACACAACTTGAAGAGTGTCACATATAGTATGCCCAGCTATCCTCTTCATACATGATTCATGAAAAGTACAGTAAAAAATGTCAGAAAACATTCATCCATTAAAATGAAGATATAGTACAGGGCTGACACCCAGTGGACACAAAACAGCAATACATGGACAGCATAAAGCACCATCTGGAAGATTCCCTGCTGTTAAACTGTTATTTCATTATAACCAAATTGTAATTTATAAATGACTATGAGCTAGTGTGACTGCCTTACTCTATCCCCAAATCTAAGCTTGTACTACTACATTACTTATGATCTTTGTTGTCATTGTGTCTTTGTAACATACTGTATATTAAAGTAGCCTAGGCCTATTGTATGCTGGAATAATGCTATACTAGATCTGCACTCTATATCCTATATATATATTTGGTGGTGATTTCTAGAGATGTGGTGTGACTGAGGTATAGCTTCCCAAAGAATCACACTTGATGAATTACCATATTCTGGAAGTATTCCAACTTCAAATGGCTTTTCAAATGTAAAGACTCGATTTGGGTCTTTGAATGAGCCATGAAAAATGCATGCACTAGAAATTCTCAGTAATTGAGCTTCCACCTCCATCTCAGAGCTAACCTGTCCTGTCAGGATGTCAATAACAATATCACTCCATATGATACAGCAGCCTGTACGTAGCCTCTCTATAGGCCAAAGTGAATGGCTACACCTTAAACTAGTTAGCCTACTAACATGCAAAACTGAGTACAACACAGACCCCGACAGTTTGATGCCATGCTACCTGGAGCCCCAGTCACAGATAAACCTATGGAAGAAAAAAGTCGACTCTATGCACACTCAGGGTCTTGTAGTAGGCCTAACAATAATTGTAAAATAGCGGCCCTAAACCCACCCACTGGCCCAATAGACATAGGCTGCCATGCCCCTTTTTCTCTGTAGGCGGCACCGTTGTACAACAATATTGTTCGATTTGTGCAAGGAGAGAGGCTAATTTAAAAAACTGAGGCGGGTCACGTGAAAGGATTGCGTATCCTACATATGTTGTTGGCAAGCAGCCTGAGTCTCTTCCACCTAGTTTCTAAGGGGCGGGGAGTACTTGGGTGTTGCCGTCGACCTCGACAAAGAGTCCAGTGGGGGAAAAAAATAGGATTATTTTCATTCAACAACCGCCTGGCCTTGTGTCTCTTGCCCGTCGCATCACCACCGAAAGGGATCTGAATACTTCAACTATGGGAGTCGAAGGCTGCACTAAATGTATCAAATACATGCTTTTCTTCTTCAACTTCATCTTCTGGGTGAGACTTTTTTCTTGTTATATAGACTTTTAACTGGCCAAGCATTTGGTTGTTTGTCTATAGGGGCAGTAATCTCCCCCTCTTCCTGCTAAAAATAGTTCGTGCTAAAAATAGTTCGTGATTTATTTTGTCTTTTTTGTTGATGTTGTTGCCAAATAGGTATACGATCTGGGGAAAACCTCACCCAAATAGGCCTGCAGATGCCGATGTAGTAGTCTTATTTGTTTTATTTTTATATTTTTATTCAAATAAAATAAAAATAGCGGTTTTGTTTTTGAATAGACCTAGACTCGTAGCCTATGCTGCCATATGGCGATATGAGGTGCGTTCTTATTTATCGCGAATATGGGTAGAAGAGCAGCCATATTTTAGGAACCGCAACGGGAACAGACCGTCACGATATGTGAAGATTCGAAATTATGTTGCTAACTAAAATAATGATAGAAATAATAACCGAGTGCAGGATATGATTGCCCGGAATATGACTGTGCAGGAACTAAGAACATAGGTTGTGGTCCATTTTCGGCTACAGATCACATTTCAGGCGTTGTTTAGATTGGAATACCTCGATGTTGTCTCTCCGTAATCTCATACTTACACCCCTAATTTTCAGTAGTGTTTTTGCCTCCAAAGAACTTGATTAAATTCTGCAATTTTTTGTTTTACTAAAAGAGGCCCTTTAATCATTGGGAAGTGTAAATCCCCTGAAATGCCTTTGCCTCTGTGATTCATTGGGTACATTTGTTAATTATGGATGACTCATTGGGATGGAGGGAAACTTTGACAAAAAGACCACAAACATTTATGCAAATTTTTCCAAACCCAACAAATTTTCACTCCATCCTTTCATTAGTGGAAGTGAAATGTTCCTTAGTCTTTTATGTCCCTGTGTGAACCATTCACTTGTGTAAATTGGTCTGGTATAACATTTAGTCAGAAGACATATCTTTTTTATTTAACTAGGCAAGTCAGTTAAGAACAAATTCCTATTTACAATGACGGCCTAGCAAAAGGCAAAAGGCCTCCTGCAGGGACGGGGGCTGGGATTGAAAATAAAAATATAGGCTAAATCACACATCACGACAAGAGAGACACCACAACACTACATAAAGAGAGACATAAGTCAACAACACATCATGGCAGCAACACATGACAACAAACACATGACAACACAGCATGGTAGCAACACAACATGGCAGCAGCACAAAACAGGGTACAAACATTATTGGGCACAGACAACAGCACAAAGGGCAAGAAGGTAGAGACAACAATACAACATGCAAAGCAGCCACAAGTGTCAGTAAGAGTGTCCATGATTGAGTCTTTGAATGAAGCGATACAGTTAAAACTGTCCAGTTTGAGTGTTTGTTGCAGCTCGTTCCATATTCTTTTGTCTTGAGGTGTATATTTTTATTATAGGGATATGTTATTGATTGATGATTAGGCAGAAGTATTCTTAAGAGCGTGTATAGAACTACAACAATCAGAAGGGCATGTATTGGTAGACCTCCGGACTATTGTCGTAAACATATCCCTAACGCTACTTTGGGTGACCCCAGATTAGGTGAGGGCACTGCATGTGAAAAATCATTGACTGTGCCAAGACACGCACTTGTACATGTGGGAGTGAAATTCATTGTGAGTCTTGGCTCAGTCATGAAGAAGGTTGGAAAGGATAAATTATAGGGCTGGGGTGTGGCATAGCAGTCATCAGTGGAGACTAAGAGATACTCATTTTAAGATTCATGATTGCTTAAGTGGTTGCATGGATTGATGTCAGGTCTTTTGCTTGCTCAATGACCATATCCATTAGACTGGACATGTATATCATCCATTCTCTTTTCTCTCAAGGGTAATTCATCCAAAGGCTGTCATTGTAAATTAAATTTAAGGCATTTCCCCCAATAATTGTTTAGGGGTTGCTACCCTTGCCATTTTGCATATGTTGAACAGGTGGCTTCAAGAACAAGCTGGCAAAAAATAAATCTCTATTTAATCTAATTACCTTTAGTTTGAACACATCCTTTCACATGAAAACCTTTGTTCATTCCTGTGGATTGCCTTTTGAGCCGGGACAACAAGTCATTGAGATATATCAAATACAATTCTGATTTAAACAATGCCAGGGGATGTCCTCTTGTACCCGCGTTCCAAGGACAAGACTGATGGGTCTCTCAGAATATAAATCAGAGTGGAGTTGAAAGGGGCTGGTGGCTGACCCGTGGTTTACAGGATCTGCATTTGAGCCATTCCCAGCAGCAGCATGCCAAGCATTTTACAACCCCCTGCACACAAGGCATGTGGCAGAAATAGCCCTCTCACTAGACTGCAGTAAAAAGAGCTGAGGTGCTAGGGCAGTAAGGTGGTATGTTATCTGGTCCCAGACAGATAGCAGCAGCAAGGCATGTAGTTCTGTAGTATCAGGATACAGTTATAATACAGCAAAGGGGAAACACAGTGGGGTACTGGCACTGAGGTATACTATGTTGTGTTTGCCAGTCATAGTACAGGAAGAACACGTACTGTACTTCCTCACACAGATAAGTGACACATTTATCTCTCGAACTCTGAACATGCTGAAAATGCTCTTTCTCGGGCAAGAGTTGAGGGAAGTCAGATAAGCAGTTCATGATGTGTACTTGAAGATGGTAGCTGTTTTGGTGTGTTCTGTGAATTTAACTTTTTAGCTAACATGGAAATGACATGATTAAGTTAATCTGATAGGGTTAATATAATGATATGGGTGGACTCTCTTGCAAGTCACTTGGTTGGCCTCGTACCACTTTGATGATGATGATGATGATAATAATAATAATAATGGATTGGATTTGAATGCTCACACCTGTGTCGTATCATTGTAATTTCTAAAGTAACAATATTGTATAAACATTTTGTTAGCTAATAATTATGTTAGTGGAATAGTGACTGTTGTCTGTGGTGACATCTTTTTTGTGGCCTATAAAACCAACTCTAAGTAGATTGGGGCTTGATCAGTACATGGATGGGAGGAGGCAATGGAAAGAAGCACTGTACTTGGGATAGAACCATGGAATACTTTCCAAACTGTTTAACATCCTACAGTGGAATCTTGCCGCAGAAACCACACAGATAATCAAACACAGTGGAATATCTCTGTTGCACTCATAAGGCTTTGGTGTCCTGATAGGAAAAGGAGTCCAAAGTTCCCTTCTTCATTGAGACCCCCTGGCGTGGAAGCAAACTGACTGTGCACTGACATGCTACCTCTGTTATTTTCCCCATGCAGCCACCTGTCTCTGCAGGTTGCTCGCAGGCCAGTCTGTTGGAAAGGCGAAAGAGATGAGACCTGACTTATTGCAGGGGGGGGGGCTCGTAGTGTGTCTACAGTAGATATCGGAGCGGCCCTTTGCCCATACTGGGAACAGCAACAGCTGACAGGGGTGAGGGAAGACTCCCAAAAGAGGAGGGTGACAATAGAGCTGCAGAGAACTGGCATGCCTTTCCAGACACTGGACTTCATCCACTGCTCTTATTCATAGTTTTTCCCTAGCAACACCTAAGGAATTTGTTTTTAACTTTATATACTATGGGACCATTAGGCCTCAATATAGAATTTGGAAATAAGTATGGACTCTCCATTTGTGAGAAAACAACAAAGTTAATAACAAGTTTATTAAACATTGTATGATACAGTATCATATTAATGTAATTTATGTACACTATACTGTGTCTCGGGGTCTGTGTCTGTCACAAGTACTAGATACAGTATATTCATGTCCAAATTACAAAAATCCCAAAAGAAACGACTGTGCAGACGTCTCTCTTGGCTGCTCCAGAATGCAACCGTTCAGGGGCCTCACCCTTTGGCAGGCTGCAGTGTTGATCTGGTTGCCAGGCAGCAGCGAGCCTCAGCAGTGGAATGAAGCTTTCTGAGGGAGATGTGGAGGAGAGAAGAGCAGAGAGGCTGGGTAGGGAAGGCTATTTTCAGGAATGAACTCAACCAGAGGGACCATGATTAATATACAGCTAACTTAGGTTAAGTCTTAACATATTCCTGCTGGGAAGATATGGGTTAGATATATTACATTTCACTAACCTAATAAACCTTTTGGAGTTAAGTCCAGTTAGATGGATTTTACCAACTGCAGGGCAGAGGTACAGTAGTAGTTTGTAGAGACACTGACTCCAGGTACAGGAAGCCTTAGTGAAAGCTCTCTTCATCTGAAGCATTACAGCCACCACCCCACTGTCAGAGAAGGTGGGGTGGTGGTCTCTTCCAGTGTTCTGTGTTGTTATGCAGCTGTTAACAGATGTGGCTGTGCTTTCATATCATAAGGTAGGGCAGGGGGCTAACAGGACTCTGGGGGAGTGGGTGGGTGAGCAGGGCCTCCTTTGTCCTCCACTTGTCTGGACATTCCTTAGTCAGAGTTGTGCTGCCTGTGTTTGTTGGGACTGCGGCAGAAGCGGTGCTGTGTAGATTAATTACCTAACACCAACGCTCCCCATCCTAATAGCAACCGTAAAGATCTATCAACACCAATCCACTCTTGGCGTCCCCAGCTGCTATACTGCTGAATAGAATAAAACATTTATTTAGAAATGAATCTTTGAATAACGCCTCACTTTCCCCACTTCTTCTGTCTTCCTATGTTCAGCTCTGTGCAGTTTCTGGAGAGGCACTAGACAGGGGGCCAAGAAGTCCCCCATTCTCAGAGCCAAAATGGAGACTATGGTAGAAAATACTTTTCACTGTTCATCCAAATTCAGGGAGAAACCAGACACTGCTGAAATAGAAACCTGGGCTGTATAAAAGTTCAGTCAGTTTAGGTAAAGCATGGAGTCACAGGGATTCCACCATTGACTCCTACATTGGCAGGGAGATGAGGCAGAGACACTGTTGCTTTAGAGAAGAGGGTGGTGGAAGTGACAATGTTCAGTCTGCAAAGAACATGAACAACACTGAAGTTCTATTCGCTACACCTAACAAAATAAGGCTTCAAAGTGAATTATGCAAGGTCAATTAATGTTGGTTCATCTATGTGAGTGCATGTGTCTATTCCAATTTTCTCATTCCCTCTCTTCTGTCCAGCTCACAGGAGGTGTGGTCCTGGGCGTGGCTCTGTGGCTTCGACATGACGGCCACACCAGCAGCCTGCTAGAGTTGAAGTTTGACGGCCAACAAGCACCAACCACCTTCTTAAACAGTAAGTACTTTAACTCTCCCTCCTTTTTCGTCAGACTATACTGTACCATGCATTTAACATGGTGAATATGTGTGTTATAAACATGGTGTTGTGAGCTGGGTTCTCTCTTATTTGACACCTGGTCCATTGTGTCGTTGTACTCCCCTGGAGTGCTCAGGGACAAGGTCAAGCAGAACAAACAGTATCCCAATGCTCCACTGATCCCTCAGTGTTTTCTAAAATGGCAGATTCCACTTTTCTACTATTATGGCCAAAGTGATCAAACGTAATGGGAGTTCCTTTAGGGTTACTGAAGTAGTTTAATTAAATGATTCAAAATAGGGGTTCATTTGATTTCTGTCTATCAGGGGTGTGGGTTCATTTGGAAAAATGAATGCCATCAGTGAGGAATTGTAAATTCCCTCAGTTAACCTTTTTATGAAGGGGTTTACAGAATGAAAAGTCCCCTGTGTTATCAGGAAGAATGTAGCCTATGTTGCTCATGTAACAGTATTAACTTTAGTCCGTCCCCTCGCCCATACCCGGGCGCGAACCAGGGACCCTCTGCACACATCAACAACAGTCACCCACAAAGCATCATTACCCATCGCTCCACAACAGCCGCGGCCCTTGCAGAGCAAGGGGAACCACTACTTCAAGGTCTCAGAGCAAGTGACGTCACCGATTGAAACGCTATTAGCGCGCACCACCGCTAACTAGCTAGCCATTTCACATCGGTTACACTCACATGTTGAGCAAGAAACATGTTTATCCAATATCTTTGTTTAGACAACTACTACCCACACATACTTCCAGTTTCAGAATAAGACTTGTGTATCTACCAAACATTTACAGGTATTTTGGTTTAGTACAAGTACTGCGACAGTAGTATTGGGTTTATACCTCACAATTCACTGAATAATATCGTTCTTGTGGCAGTCCACTATGTATGTATTCTGGACTGAGGTTGCCAGGGATTTTCCCATTGCACTAAAAAGGGAGATCCCGTCTGGTAATCGTATTATTCTTAGTTAGCAGCTGGGTGTTTTGGGCTATGACCAATTGTTCTATAGCTGAGGTCTTTATTTCTGTCTGAAAGAAGACCAAAAGCACCCTAAGCAAGGGTCACAGCACTCTAACCCCAAATGTGTTGCGAAAGTGTCACAACAGACCAGCTATATAAGACATTCTGCATTAAGTCGTACCCATGTAACAGTAGGGCGGAATTCAAATAGAAGAAGCCATAGCGGTGTTAATGTGGTATCTCTGTTGAGAAACTGTTGCTGAGCGCACACACACATTTCTTATTCTGAAAACTGTAAACATCATTTTTATGTTGTCATTTTCCTAGCCTACATTAAGGCCTTGACATGTTTTGGAGGCTTGGACAATTCTCCAGAGAGGATCAACTGTCTGTTTTTCTGACCATGACAATGATTCCACACACCAAGTGGATCAGGTTTTCAGTTTCACTATTATGTCAACTTTGATATTCTCCTGTCTCACCGCCCACTACTCCTTGTCTCTCTCTAGGTCTCTAGGTCTGTCTCTCTCTCTCTCTGTGTCTGTGTCTCTCTGTGTCTCTCTGTGTCTCTCTGTGTCTCTCTGTGTCTCTCTGTGTCTCTCTGTGTTCTCTCTGTGTCTGTGTCTCTTCGTGTCTCTCTGTGTCTCTCTGTGGTCTCTCTGTGTCGCTCTCTGTGTCCTCTGATTATGTTTGTCTCTGTGCTCTCGGTGGTCTCTGTCTGTCTCCTCTGTCTCTGTCTGTCTGTGTCTCTCTGTCTGTCTGTGTCTCTCTGTCTGTGTCTCTCTGTTGCCTTGTCTACTGTCTGTCTGTGTCTGCTCTGTCTCTGTGTTCATCTCTGTCTGTCTGTGTCTCTTGCTGTCTGTGTCTGTCTGTCTGTCTCTGTCTGTCTGTGTCTTCTCTCGTTTCTGTGTCTGTCTGTCTGTTCTCTCTGTCTGTCTGTGTCTCTCTGTGTCTGTCTCTCTGTCTCTCTGTCTTATCTTGTCTCTTCCGTCTCTCTACTCCCTGTTCTCTCTCTCTGTCTGTCTCTCTCTTCTGTCTCTCTCTGTCTCTCTCTGTCTCTCTGTCTCTCTCTCTGTCTCTCTGCTGTGCTCTCTGCTGCTCTGTCTGCTTCTCTGTCTGCCTTCTCTGTCTGCCTCTCCTCTGTCTGCCTTTCTGTCTCTCTCTTCCGTCTGCTCTCTCTTCTCCGTCTGCTCTCTCTGTTTGCCTCTCTCTGTCTGCCTCTCTGGTCTGTCTGCTGCTCTCTGTCTGCCTCTCTCTGTCCTGCCTCTCTCTGTCCTGCCTCTCTCTGTCTGCCTCTCTCTGTTCTGTCTCTTCTTGTCTGACCTCTCTCGTCTGCTCTCTCTGTTGCCTCTCTCTGTCTGCTCTTCTGTCTGCCTCTCTCTGTCTGCCTCTTCTGTTGCTCTTCTGTCTGCCTCTGGTTGTCTGTTGTCTCTGTCTCTCTGTCTGTCTGTTGTCTGTCTGTCTGTCTCTTGTTGTCTCTGTCTGTCTCTCTGTCTCTGTTCTGTCTGTCTGTCTTCTGTCGTCTCTCTGTCTGTCTGATGTTCTCTGTCTGTTCATGTGTTCATTGTAGATCTAAACTGGTAAAACTAAAGTATTAATAAAAAATCTTCTATAGTCTAATACCTAAAATACAATAAAATAATAAACAAATAACTTCTATACATAAATATAACTTTATCCTGTCGTGTTACTCTAAAAACTAATCATAAAACTATAAACTTAATAATTAAAAATTATAAAATAAACAAAAAAAATATCGTCTAAAATAAAACTAATAAATCTAATAACATACCTAAGAAACAAATATACGTAAACATTACTGTAGATCAATGATCGTATGGGGGAAACATATATGCCTGATGTAGTTCTAAATAAAAGTCTACAAGTACATGGTGGGAACCGGAACATATTAACCCGTCATGTAGTCTCTTCTACATTGTGGAGGAGGGAGAAGAGGTAGATGAGATAAGAGGTGGTGAACATATTGTCTGGAGCCCCGTTAGCCATTGTATGACAATAGTGTGGAGGCACAATGACTGTAGTTAAAAACTGTAACATTTGGAGAAAATAATTTGCGCTGAGTCTACTGTTCATTGTGGAGGAACAAATTGCCTGAGTCCCTAAAAATAAAAAATTCGTATACAATGAATGGAGGAACATATTACCTATGTAGTGTACTGTTCATAATGTGGAGGAAAATATTGCCTGTAGTTAAAACTGTTATGATGAGGAACTATTGCTCCTATTGCACACTGTAGTCTACTGGTCTCATGATGGAAGGGAAAATATTACCGATGTAGTTAATACTGTACATGATGGAGGAACATATGCCTCATGGCTTATGTATTCTACTGTACATTGTGGTTTGGAACCATATTGCCTGTAGTTCTAGCTGTACATGATGGCAGGAACAATATTGCTGTAGTCTAACTGTACAATGAATGGAGGAAATATTGCTGTATGTCTACTGATACATTTGGTGGAGGAAAATATTTCATGGTAGTCTACTGATTACATGTGGAGGAACAATATTGCTGTAGTCTACTAGTAACATGATGGCGGAACATTTGCTGGTAGTCTGACTTTGTACATGTGAGGAAACATATTGCCCTTGTAGTACTACTGTAATACATGATGGAGACACATATTGGGCCCCATGTAGTCTATAACTGTACATTATGGAATGGAAACAAAACAAAATTTGCATTTAGTCTTACTGTACATCCGTGTGGGAGAAATTTGCCCTGTAGTCTATATAAACTTGTAACAACATATTGATGGTGGAACACAATAT
>NC_036855.1:63422078-63467134 GCF_002910315.2 Salvelinus sp. IW2-2015
TCTCTGTCTGTCTGTCTCTGTCTGTCTGTCTGTCCTTAAAGGAATCTTGGCATAATGCTGACCATGATTATATTTCTGACCTAATGGAAATCCCGTGGCTCTTAGAAACCAAGTTCTGTAAGAGGCATTTGTTAAATAGCAACAGGAAAGGGAGTAATTGATTGTTGTCGTCACATCCTCTCTTTCTTGAGGTTACGACAGAAAAGCGTTTTGACTGATTTTAATAAGTAATTTTTGTGAGTAAGACAATGATAAACACAGCCTTGTGTAGAGTTTGTGCATTCTTACACTAGGTTAATTGTTGTTTTATAAGAGACAAAAGCTCTCATTTCATCACTGTGGTCATTCGCCTGTCATGATTAACCAGACGTTATCAACATAGATATTAGCCGACTAACATCCATCTTACCCAAGTGATATCTAACTGCATAATGCATGACATTATAATCATCTACAAGATTGTAAATTCCCAGTCATTACAAGGCATAGCTTCAAATGTAAGACCAACTTCAAATCTTTGAATGCAACTGTCTCAACAATTAAGCGATTCCGGCAAAGTGAAGACTCATTAAAATATCCTGAAATAGTCTATTAGAGGAAGGCATTACCCCACTCACTTTGTGCATGAATTTGAAAGTGTTTATGGTGTTCTTCTTGTAGTACACAATTGGTAGTGGAAGTGACACTAGTAGGTCGCCCATATGTATTATCAGCTTCCATTTTGTGTGTTTCGTTGGGTCAGAGACTGGATGCGTCCCAAATGGCACCATACTCCCTACATAGTGCACTACTTTTGGTCAGGGCCCATAAGTAATGCAATCTGAAAGGAATAGGATGCCATTTGGGACATAGTCTGTGAAGTTGGAATAGAAGGGATGGTGATGGGAAGTTCCAGTGTAATGGCCTGGGCAGGCCTTGACCTCATGGGGCTCCATGGACACAGCCCACTTTGTCCCAGCCCAGTGGGTTGCCATCGATGGCTGGGGACAGCTGAAGGGGCTGCACAGCCAGGATAGCAATACCTGCTATGGAAAGGGTGGGCAAACTTTTAGTCTCGAGGGCCACATCGGGACTTTGAAATTCAATAGAATTTAAAAAAAATATATATATATATATATTTATTATTATTATTATTATTATTATTATTATTATTATTATTATTTTTTTTTTTCCTAAGTTGTTTGTCAAAATTAATTTGGGGGCCAGAAAGCCGACAGTTATTTTAAAATATATAGGCCCATTGTAATTTCTACACATACTTTCTATCTAGTTTTAGACATCCAACAGTGGCCTGATTGAATGAGCTATAGTTTGCCCACCTCTGTGCAAGGGGATATCATAAGGCTATTGATCTGCTTTGTGAGAGTAGCAGTAGGAAGTACTGCAGCCTTGCTACTGTACAACTGCATCTCAGCTCACTGGTCACCATAGCAGCACCCACCCGTAGCACGCGCTCCAGCAGGTATCTCTCACTTGTCACCCCCAAAGCCAATTCTTCCTTTGGCCGCCTCTCCTTCCAGTTCTCTGCTGCCAATGACTGGAACGAACTGCAAACATCACTGAAGCTGGAGACTCATATCTCCCTCACTAGCTTTAAGCACCAGCTATCAGAGCAGCTCACAAATCACTGCACCTGTACATAGCTCATCTGTAAATAGCCCATCCAATCTACCTCATCCCCATACTGTATTTATTTATCTTGCTCCTATGCACCCCAGTATCTCTACTTGCACATTAATCTTCTGCACATTCTACTAATCCAGTGTTTTATTGGTTATATTGTAATTACTTCACCACCATGGCCTATTTATTGCCTTACCTCTCTTATCCTACCTCATTTGCACATGCTGTATATAGAGTTTTCTACTGTATTATTGATTGTATGTTTGTTTATTCCATGTGTAACGCTGTTGTTGTATGTGTCGAACTGCTTTGCTTTGCTTTATCTTGGCCAGGTCGCAGTTGCAAATGAGAACTTGTTCTCAACTAGCCTACCTGGTTAAATAAATAAAATCTTGATACTGGATGTATATTGTAGAAATGTTATACTTTGGAAAATAAGCAAGTAAGGACTCAAATTCATCATGCTTGATAATTGGTGATATTGTATCGATGTTGATTCATTGGAACTTTTGAAATAGTAGCTCTGTGTTCTAAAAGCAACTTTCCCAGCTAGTGATTGTGAAAGTTAAGGGATTTGTACTTGCCTATTGCTCCAGTGGTCTGTCAGTGAGAACAGATCCAGTGTATGATGTTTGCTAGTTTGAACAATTCTGGTCCAGAGTGTAAATGTTTTATGAGACAAAGTCTGGTTATGTTCAGATGGAACTGGGCGCCTCACCACAACACAGTACTGTATTGCAGAGAGCAAGAACCTTTGTGGCGTGCACGGGAAGTTACACATCCAACCTCACAGGAAAAGACAAACATAGACATTTGCCTTTGACCTATAACCAGATTTAACCCACATTACATAACCCACATTACCTTACATTACGCAATCAACCCATATTGAGGAACAGAGAACGAGAGTGGATCTCAAATTAAAATAAGTGATTTAAATGTTACATTAACTACAACCAATAAAACCACAGTTAAATGTAATGTAATTTTGTCAGGACTTGGGTGGTACTCAGGTTCCTCTCAAGCCTTGTGAGGTTGGACAGAGGAGAGAGGTAAGAGGGTAATTCTACAGGCCCATTAAACACTCAGTGGGAATAAACACACGGTACTATGTCCACTTCTGTTGATAGATTCCAGTAAAGGCCCACCCATGAGGGGAGAAGATGCCAGAAGATGCTTATTAGCGCCACCCCTGCCCCAGGAGTCTAAATTTGCACTCCCGCTCATACCTCTCGCTACCACTTCCTCTAGATAATGTCCTTTAAGTAGAGATATTATATAACAGTAATGGAGCCTGTATGGTTTATGTAACACTGAACTGCTTCCAGAGTCTGGACTCTGCGTGTCTTAAAAAGCTGGTGTTCCACTATATGACCCCCAGATGCACTCCTCTGTCATGTTCAGCTCTAGTGTGGCATCACTCACACTTCACTGTCAGATACTGTGTAGTTAGTTGGCTGTGGTTGTATGACTACGTTGAGGTTACTAACATCACAAGGGATTTGTCCTGCTTCTCAGGGGGTCAAACTTGTCCGCCCTTTTGTATACTCCACATGAAATTCCTTCCTTGTGCGGTGAACTTCCTTCATAAACGTCCTCTCTCTGACGTCAATTTTCACTAGCTGCAACGTTCAAAATCTGCATTCAGAGTTGGCTTCATGAATCATCTTCCTTATGTCATTCATTTTATCATTTGTAAATTCATGTCAGAAGGGTAAACATATCACAATAAAGGAGGGGGAAGTGAACTTGCAATAGAAGAAACTACAGCCATTTAGCCTTGATTCGGATGAAGATGCACAATGTCCATGCAGATCTAATAAACAGTAGCCAACTGGAGCACAATCCATCCTCAGGATTTCCAATGATGTTGTGGATGTTTTCAGGGCATTATTTTAACATATATTCTCTCCAGCCACTTCAAAGATGATTAAGARAAACCAAGAGACTGTGGTTGTTTTTCAGCAACTGGGTTTGTATGTCCTTCAACAATTTACTTGCTTGTTTGAAACATGCAAAAACAAATGGAACAGGAGAGGGACATTAACGTACACACAGCACAAAAAAGAGTAAAAATCACAGCCTGCCCATTACATAAAGTATTTTTCTCTTCAGAGCATGGTCCGTGTTGCTTTTTTTTTTTTTTTTTTATGAAAGGAAAAAATTCCTCACCAGTCTCCTCCCTCATACTCCCCCACCCTCTTCTTGAGAAAGTTTCCCCTCTAGCCTGTTACTTTCCACTGAAGTTCAGCTTTGTCCCCATCTGTTTGTGTTTAACATCTGTGTTGCACTCTCTCCTTCCTCCTCTTCAGCTCTGTCTACCTCGGTCATCCTTTCTCCTCCTCTTCAGCTCTGTCTACCTCCCTCTGTCCTCCTTTCTTTTCTCTTCCTCCTTCCTTTGTTTTGTCACTCCTCTCTCCACCTCCCTACCACTCTCTCTATCATCTCAATCCTCTTGTTTTTATCTTGCTCTGTCCATCTTTCTCTTTTCGCTCATGCCTATACCTTCTCCTCCTGTGATAGGCCCCACGCAGCACATCTGGGCACTCTAGCACTGGTGTGGAGAGCCTGATGTCATAGAGTGCACTGGTTCCAGAGCTGGTGTTGGACCTCATGTTTCCTCTCACTCAAGGGTCTTTCCCCTCTGAGCCAGCTGCTTGCCCAGAGATTTAATGAGATTAACAGATGCGTTAGCTTTCACAGGCATGGACACACGCATGCACATGGACACACAAGCACACACACAACTTTTCTGGAAAGTACTGTACTATCCAGTGCCACGGTGCTGTATCAGTTTTCATGTGCACAGGCTGGTACAGCCTCTACATGTTTTTCCGCAGCCAAAGACACATTCAGATAGTGACATAAGCAGTGGCTTTTCAGTTTGTACGAGGTAGCGGAGCTCACGTCACACCCGTACCGTATAAGTTTAGAATGTAGTCTGTGGCATATTGAATTTAAACTTAACACAATTATCGGTAACTGGCCTATATGGTGTACATTGGAATCTAACTTCAAGTTTAGTGTTTATTACACGCAAAGAAAGTGTATCCTCCAGAGAGACCGATAATAGTTTGAATAAAACAAGAACTGAAACACAATGAGGTCAGGAGTCAAACGTTTTCTAGATGACCTGGGGGTGGTCAGCACTTCTCCCTGTTTCTCATATCATTTCCATACAAGCAATGACCAGTGATAACTCAGTGGAAATCCATTGTACTGTATATCCTTGGTCATGCACCCAAGAACAATGTGTTTCAAATAAACATAAGATCCATTTTGAAGCATCTTGTATTATTTATCTTTACCTGAAGGATTTAACACATACAGTACTTGACAAAGTGCAGTTTTCAGAATATTCTTCCGTGCCTATAATAATCGAACTAGTCAAATGATATGTACAAAAGGCAAAGAGTGAATAGTATCCTTAGAATGGGCCCCGGGTCTCTTCGGGGCACTACACTCTTAGAAAAAAGGTTTCTTCGGCCATCCCTACAGGAGAACCTGTTTTGGCTTCAGGTAGAACCCTTTTGGGGTCCAGGTAGAACCCTTTTGGGGTTCAGGTAAAACCCTTTTGGGTTCCATGTAGAGGTAGAGTTTTTTTTTTTTACACCTTAACTAGGCAAGTCAGTTAACACATTCTTATTTTCAATGACGGCCTATGAACAGTGGGTTAACTACCTTGTTCAGGGGCAAAACGACAGATTTTTACCTTGTCAGCTCGGGGATTCAATCTTGCAACCTTACAGTTAACTAGTCCAACGCTCTAACCACCTGCTTTACATTGCACTCCACGAGGAGCCTGCCTGTTACGAGAATGCAGTAAGAAGCGAAGGTAAGTTGCTAGCTAGCATTAAACTTATCTTATAAAAAAACAATCAGTCAATCATAATCACTAGTTAACTACACATGGTTGATGATATTACTAGTTTATCTAGCGTGTCCTGCATTGCATATAATCGATGCGGTGCGCATTTGCGAAACAGGACTGTCGTTGCTCCAACGTGTACCTAACCATAAACATCAATGCCTTTCTTAAAATCAATACACAGAAGTATATATTTTTAAACCTGCATATTTTGCTAAAAAAAATCCAGGTTAGCAGGCAATATTAACCAGGTGAAATTGTGTCACTTCTCTTGCGTTCATTGCACGCAGAGTATATGCAAAAGTTTGGGCCGCCTGGCTCGTTGCGAACTAATTTGCCAGAATTTTACGTAATTATGACATAACATTGAAGGTTGTACAATGTAACAGGAATATTTAGACTTATGGATGCCACCCGTTAGATAAAATACGGAACGGTTCCGTATTTCACTGAAAGAATAAACGTTTTGTTTTCGAGATGATAGTTTCCGGATTATACCATATTAATGACCTAAGGCTCGGATTTCTGTGTTATTATGCTATAATTAAGTCTATGATTTGATAGAGCAGTCTGACTGAGCGATGGTAGGCACCAGCAGGCTCGTAAGCATTCATTCAAACAGCACTTTCGTGCGTTTTGCCAGCAGCTCTTTGCAATGCTTCAAGCATTGCACTGTTTATGACTTCAAGCCTATCAACTCCCGAGATTAGGCTGGTGTAACCGATGTGAAATGGCTAGCTAGTTAGCGGGGTGCGCGCTAATAGCGTTTCAAATGTCACTTGCTCTGAGACTTGGAGTAGTTGTTCCCCTTGCTCTGTAAGGGCCGCGGCTTTTGTGGAGCGATGGGTAACGATGCTTCGAGGGTGGCTGTTGTTGATATGTTCCTGGATCGAGCCCAGGTAGGGGCGAGAAGAGGGACGGAAGCTATACTGTTACACTGGCAATACTAAAGTGCCTATAAGAACATCCAATAGTCAAAGGTATATGAAATACAAATSGTATAGAGAGAAATAGTCCTATCATTTCTAGAATAACTACAACCTAAAACTTCTTAACTGGAATATTGAAGACTCATGTTAAAAGGAACCACCAGCTTTCATATGTTCTCATGTTCTGAGCAAGGAACTTAAACDTTAGCTTTCTTACATGGCACATATTGCACTTTTACTTTCTTCCCCAACACTTTGTTTTTGCATTATTTAAACCAAATTGAACATGTTTCATTATTTATTTGAGGCTAAATTGATTTTATTGATGTATTATATTAAGTTAAAATAAGTGTTCATTCAGTATTGTTGTAATTGTCATTATTACAAAAAAATATATATATAAATCGGCCGATTTTAATTGGTATCGGACTTTTTGGTCCACCAATAATCGGTATCGGCGTTGAAAATTCATAATCGGTCGACCTCTAGTTCTTCCACCCTCTGTGGAAGAGGGTTCTACATGGAATCAAATATGGTTCTTCAAAGGGTTCCACTATGGAGTCAGCCGAAGAACCCTTTTAGGTTCTAGATAGCACCTTTTTGTCTAAGAGTGTAGGTCATCATTCATCCACTATGAGTGAGGTCAGAGTAGGTCACATCAGGGGCTCTGATGTTTGGAACCTCTTGATTAATCAACCAGAAGAAAGACTATTTACCTCAGACCAAAGCCTACACTATTTCACCATATTTGTAATTACACATATTATTTGTGTTTTAACATTTACAATTTTTGGTAATAATAAAAAGATCCAGTTTGGTTGAAATGCCCTTTTCTTCCCAATGGAAAGACTGTGTAGGCTCTGTTCACTCTTCCCTCTAATTTAGTGGTATCCAATTATGTCTTATGGTAGCAACCATGTTCTCACTAGTACACAAGTGGGTAGGAAGGATGATTCAAACGTTGGTCATATGAAATCTAGAGAGCTACCATGTGTCATCAGTGCCACCGCTTCCCACAAGAAAAAAAACATGTTTTTGCTGCTCACCACAGGTCACAAATACAAAAATGTAGAGTTTTCTCTGAGGCTGTTTGGATTATCCAACTGAGGCMTCCAGACTAGTCTGCGGTTTTAGCCAACCAGTTGACTCTCAGAGCAACATTTTTAGAACTTGTATATAGATGAAAACTAAGATGAAAGGAAATACATTGTTGATAATGCATAGATTGGACAAATGCATGAACGGATGGATATATCTCAAACAAGTGGTAAAGAAAAGGGAAAGAGAGAGAAGGGTGTGATACTGCATCGACCCACTGCTAAACATGCCGGTCACGCCCCTGTTTTGTTCTGATGATGTCATGGTAAGGGATGGCTGAGCAGCGCTCGTAAAAAGCTCCCCATCCGTGATTCAATTCCCCCGCCGCACAGCCACAATCAAGGAAATTGAAGGAGCACTTGGTCAGCCTCCAAGCCATCGATTTTTAAATGAGCCAGGCGAGCAGGCAGGAGAGGCGCTGTTCTGGCTGTCTGTGTCCCTTCACTGGAATATGAGGGGATGGGAGAGGACGAGAATCCAATAAGCTTTGCGATTACATTATACAGGACAAAAAAAAACATGAACCCAAATCGTGACCAGGCCCCTCCCTGTATCTATCAAGGACAGAGTAAAGGGATGGAATGGCAGTGTAGTCTGTGGGGTGTGGGTGGAGGTCTTAAGGATGATGGATGGGGAGAGGGAGAGATCATAGGAGACAGTGGCATACAGTACCCCTATTAAAAGCAGTACAGTACCCCTATTATAGGGTCTCAAGCAAGGATGTGTTTTTCCCCAAGTTGGTTTATCAAAATTGGTACYGTAATACTTTGCATAAAGCCCCCATGAACTGAATTTATCTGAGAGAGAAAGGGGACAAGAAAGAGAAGAGGCCTGTAAACTAAAGCATAACAAAATGACTTTCTTGAGCTAAAAATGAACATATTGTCTGTGGTTAGTCAGTCATTTCTACCCCGGTCTGCATTCACTGTTCAGCTGATAAATTGGTGCCACACAGCTCACCTCACACCAGCCCTATCTTCTCGGAACTACTATCCCCGCAAAACGTCAGGGCTGTCGTCATTGAAACAAAACTGAACAATAATGTTACRTGCCTTGGGGAGCGGTGGCTCAGGCAACTGTTGGACCACATGCTAAAGTTTAATGATGAGGTCACAGCAAGTGTATATCACCTAAACCCCCTGATTGACATTCAGTGTGAGGCCCTAGGCATTAAATGCATAGTGGGACTATTTCTAAGCGCAGGTTTTATGATTGAATTTATGGGTAAAATCAGTCCAGCACACCAAGGTCAGTAGAGCTACCCTGGGTTTCCATGCTTACCATGCTAGCCCTGTCTGAGCATCTGATGGAAAAACAAAACATGCACAGCTTGGCGAGAGACAACTTTGATATATTATAAACCTTTCAACTGAAAACAAAATATCCTTCCCCACTCCTGCATTCTCTTCAATTCTTATGCCATATGTTCTTCATAAGAATAACATGTATCTACAATGTTTGGATGTGTCTTGACACGAGACATGAATGCTTATTGCATTGGATTGAGAGCCAAGCACCTTGTGTAAATAACTGCAAAGTTTCCATATTTAGGCAGAATTAAAACATGCTAAACCAAATAAATAACACCAACTCATGCCACCTGGTGATAGTTAAGATGACTGCACTTATCATAAAGGAGTAAACACACTAGCAATGTTCTGTAGAATATTGACTAATGACAAAATTGTCTTTGTTTATTCTCTCTCCATTTCTATTTTAGGTGTTCACATCCTGATCGCTGTTGGCGCAGTGATGATGGTTGTCGGGTTCCTCGGCTGCTATGGTGCCATTCAGGAGTCTCAGTGTCTTCTTGGAACAGTGAGTCATACAGACAGAACACCATGCAGCAAAGAGTCACTTGTATGTGGTCTAGCCAGCCCATTCCCAGCTATCCCCTAAATTGTCCACTGAATGAATGGCTTTGTTTTCCTCCAGTTCTTTGCCTGCTTGGTGATCCTGTTCGCTTGTGAGGTGGCAGCTGGAATCTTTGGATTCATGCACAAAGATTCGGTGAGGACACATACAAATTCTGATCTTACACACAGAAACACATTGCACACACACACACACACACACACACACACACACAAAATGTATATTGAAACACAGCGTAGCATACAGTACTACATGATTGAGTTAAAAGCCATTGATAATGTCAGTGTGGCTCTAATGTGATCATGACAAAGTAACTGAGGGTGGAATAACTACATTCAGTTATTCCTTCAGAGTTCCATATCTGTCATAACCTGACCAGACACATCCTGTCCTTTTGGTTGTAGATTTCCAAAGAGCTGATTACCTTCTATGACAATGTTTATGAGAACTCTGTAGTAAACACTATAACAGACCAGGACAAGGACAAGAAACAGGCTGCCGCTGCTGTGCTGAAGGTCTTCCATGAGACGGTAAGTCAAGCTCATACTTAAACTAAAAGAAAAACTGTCAAACTCACTTGTAAGCTGATTTTAAACACACAGTAAAGTGAATCTCATAGCAACATCCAAACAGACACACATCTCACTAATAAAGCTCCACTAACACGTGCCTTTTTCTTTTAGTTGGAATGCTGTGGTAGGGGCATCAGCAACGCGTTCACTACGTTTATCACCCAAGGTTTTACAGACATGTGCCCCAAGTCAGTCTCCGCTACCACTACAGTAAGTACTCTAGGGCCAACTATGAGGACAATACAGAATGTTGGTTATATAGTGCATAAGCCACAAAATACAATTTTGACTCGTGTTATTTTGTTTGACAGGACTGCCATGGAAAAATCAGGGAGCTCTTTAACGAGAAGGTTTACCTGATTGGCATCGCTGCCCTGATAGTTGCTATTATTATGGTGAGTATCATGAAAGAGAGTATGTARCTTGTGTGGAAGTGTAGCTCATACAAGATAAGGGATCCTTGGCATCTCTATGAAGAGACCCATAATGCCCCTCTCATTTCTTTGTTCTCTCCTGTCAGATCTTTGAGATGACCTTTAGTATGGTCCTGTGCTGTGGRATCCGCAACAGCCCGGTGTACTAAAGTCCAGRGGGAAGAAGCAAGGGCTAGTGACCTCTGGAGATACTAGCSAATGACTGAAGGAAAATATTTATCTTCCTTTTTTGTTTTTATAGCCTGTCACTTCCTCAAATAGTTGCTTGCCAAGTTTGCCAGTTGTACAAGATCAAAAATGCATTTTCTCACAGTTTTTGATAATGCGGTACCAACTATTCTTGTCTGTCACAGATAGCTGTTCAATATTTTGACTAATGTTAGTCTGTACAAAATGTTGAGGTTTACATTGGCATGGCATTTAAACACACACACACACACGAGTACAGATCCTGGAATTATCTTGTTTTAATTGTAAAGTATTGCTACTTTGCTGGAGTCCGAAACATTGTATTCTGTTGGTTTATCAATCTTTTTTCAAATGTATATGTATAAACTGTATATATTTGCAGTGCTTTATGACTGGCAAGCATGGATATTGTATTGAATCCCTTCTCCCCACATTTTTCTGCACTCACTGCTTGTCTGCCTGACTTTTCTCCATAGACAACAACCACTAAGAAACGGTGAATGGATACTATTAATTTGTCTGTCCCATCTAAAACCAMGATAGAGGTGATAGTTTCCCCTGTGCTTTTATAACACCTACCAATCTAAGCCATAAAGAGACCCCATGCCTCCAAGCCTTATGAGTGGAATGTCCCATCCTCCCCAACAACACCTTGTTCTTGTAAAACTACATTGAATGTCCTGTCCTTAACCTATTGCTGTGTACTATGCATACCTACAGAAGCTTCACTTCCTAGGCTGGCGCAGCGGACAAACGCAGTGCTGAGGCGACACTACAGCATGGGGTTCGAACCCAGACACAACCGGCCGTGACCGGGAGCCCCATAGGATGGCGCACAATTGGCCCAGTGCCGTCTGGGGTAGGGGAAGGTTTGGCTGGTGGGGCTTTCCTTGGCTCATCTTGCTATAGCGACTCCTTGTGACAGGTCTGGATGCCTGCAAGCTGACTCCAGTCATCAGTTGAACAGTATTTCCTCTGACACATTTGGTGCAGCTGACATCCGGGTTAAGAGAGCAGTGTGATAAGAAGTAGGCAGCCAGGCTGGTCATGTTTCGGAGGACGCATGACTCAACCTTCACCTCTCCTGAGCGAGCCTGTTGCAGAGATGAGCCAAGGGACCTAATACGGGGTAAWAAATACGCTGGGCCTGGTTAGTACTTGGTCGGGAGACCGCATGGGAATACCAGCTGCCATAAACGCAACAACAACAAAAATTAAGAAAAAAAATTGTCACCTTCAGCCGTTCAAACAAATCTAGTTTATTTTCAAAGAATCCTTTTTATGCCTGCTTGTTATACTCTGACAGTCAAACATCTTATTATGCTGGGACTTGCCGGACAATGTTGTATCTGTGCTGTATGATGATACTGTATAATACCACTGACCATGCAGTTGTGAGAGGTTGTGTTTGTGTCAGCAAGTCAAATACTGGCCATGTTAACAAGTCAAGTCCACGACCAACCCACCACTAGGGGGCAGACCTGTTGTGATGCTTCATGGTATTCCATTGCTATGGTTCCAAAGCCAGGGGGAGCTCTTGTCATACATTCTTGCTCCACTGTGACTTTGGTTGCCTGCTCAACTGCAAAGCACTTCTTACCGGTTCCATTTAGATCTTCAGCTTCCCTTCAGAGTTCACAGATTTGAATCTGATCCATTAGATGGCTAGGTGGAGCTATCATCCTATTWTCTACACCCATCCAGTCCTTTCAGATCTGTTAACACTGAAGGGGTAGGGGCTAGGGACTGAAAAGGAACCAGGCCCTTAACATTCACCTATATACACACATAAGCACTTAAACACTCACACATACTCACTCCATCATTTGTGTAGTCCTACATCATAGACTGTATGGCTTTCTAAGCCAACCAAAACCTAGTCTTGTTAACACATAATGCCTATGCTGATATATGGTTAAGTGTCTTGTATCATGTACAGCTATATATTATTGTACTAATGACCATGTAAAGACAATGTAGCTATGCCTTTCATTGTGATATTYTGTCTGGTACGTTGTCAAAAGAAAAATGGGTGTCGGCTTCAGTGGCAGTGTGCAGGACTARGATATCAGTTGAGYTACTAAAGGTTGGGAAGATTAGCAACATGGCTGTATATGCTGTACAACACAAAGGTGAAAGAACAATGCCAGCAAAAGAGTGTCTCTCTWKWRTMTMTRTSWCWSYSCYMYWSTRWAAAMACWMTAYRCAMKRTRKWGWSASAGACTCAATAGCCCACTGYCACTTAAATCTGTGCCCTTTCTCCTGTTTTAGATTTTGGTTTTGTTGCCCAAGTATTAAGGGATTAAATGTATTTTACAAATAATGCATGATGTCCATTACTTTATTTTTTATTCTCTATTCATTGTTAGTATAAGGAAAAACCTGTCTCTCACATCTTATACAGTACATGAGTTGTTAAAATCCTTAACATATCCTTGACAGGTAGGCCCTATGTGACAGACATTTCCTCTCTAGCCTATAATAGAAAACACTAAGTGTTAAACCATAGTTGTCTKTCTTCACCCTAATTCCATAAAAATAGATTTCCTGTTTACCCAGTTATATGGATATAGAGAGAAACATCTATGGATTCAAAAAGTCACCACCATTGGTCATAATTTGTATTTGATCTGTGGGTTTAGACAGGAAATCAAGATATGATCAAACACTGAGGAGAAAATAATTATATACTGAACATAAACAGAAAGCTTTTTTCTCATTTTTTTCACAAATGTGTTTATATCCCTGTCAGTGAGCATTTCTCCTTTGCCAAGATAATACATCCACCTGTCAGGTGTGGCATATCAAGAAGCTGATTGAACAGCATGATCATTACACAGGTGCACCTTGTGCTGGGGACAATAAAGGCCACTCTAAGATGGGTAATTTTGTCACACAACACAATGCCAACGTGTCAACATGCTGACTGCAGCAATGTCCACCAGAGCTGTTGCCAGAGAATTGAATGTTMATTTCTCTACCATAAGCTGCCTCCAACGTCGTTTTAGRGAATTTGGCAGTKCGTCCAACCGGCCTCACGACCAGAGACCACGTGTAACCACTCCAGCCCAGGATCTCCACATCTRGCTTCTTCACCTGCGGGATCGTCTGAAACCATCGACCAGTACAGCTGATGAAACTGAGGAGTGTTTTTGTCTGTAATAAAGCCATTTTGTGGGGTACCCATGGCTGCGCCCCTGCCCATGTAAAATCCATAGACCAGGGCCTAATGATTTATTTAAATTGATACATTTCCTTATATGAACTGTAACTCAGTAAAATAGTTGAAATTGTTGCATGTTGCGTTTATATTTTTGTTCAGTATAAATTATCAATAGTTACATGTACACTTAGTATACCAAACATTAGGAACACCTTCCTAATATTCGTTGGGGCATGAACTCCACAAGGTGTCGAAAGCGGATGCTGGCCAATGCTGACTCTAATGCTACCCTTAAATCTTTTGTCTTGCCCATTCACCCTCTGAATGGCACACACATGGCCCTGGGTCTGAACCCCGCCCTGTGCAACTGGATCCTGGACTTCCTGATGGGCC
This sequence comes from Salvelinus sp. IW2-2015, assembly GCF_002910315.2. Taxonomy (NCBI): domain Eukaryota; kingdom Metazoa; phylum Chordata; class Actinopteri; order Salmoniformes; family Salmonidae; genus Salvelinus; species Salvelinus sp. IW2-2015. Next base: position 63,436,223 of record NC_036855.1, read on the forward strand.
GCCCCCAGGTGGGAAAGGTAGGAAACAGCTCCACTACGCTGATCCTCAACACAGGGGCCCCACAAGGGTGCGTGCTCAGCCCCCTCCTGTACTCCTTGTTCACCCATGACTGCGTGGCCACGCACACCTCTACTCAATCATCAAGTTTGCAGATGACACAACAGTCGTAGGCCTAATTACCAACAATGGCGAGACAGCCTACAGGGAGGAGGTGAGGGCCCTGGCAAAGTGGTTCCAGGAAAATAACATCTCCTTCAACKTCAACAAAATGGAGCTGATCGGGGACTTCAGGAATCAACAGAGAGAGCACGCCTTTATTCACATCAACGGGACCGCAGTTGAGAAGGTGAAAAGCTTAAAGTTCCTCTGCATACACATCACTGACAATCTGAAATGGTCCACCCACACAGACAGTATGGTGAAGAAGGCGCAACAGCGCCTATTCAACCTCAAGAGGCTGAACATTTTTGGCTTGGCCCCTAAGACCCAAACAAACTTTTACAGATGTACAATTGAGAGCATCCTGTCAGGCTGTATCACCACCTGGTATGGAAACTGCACCGCCCGCAACCCTAGGGCTCTCTAAAGTGTGGTGTGGTCTGCCMAATGCATCACCGGGGGCACACACTGCCTGCCCCCCAGGACACCTACAGCACCCAATGTCACAGGAAGGGCAAAAAGATAATCAAGGACATCAACCACTGGAACCACAGCCTRTTCATCCCCCTGTCATCCAGAAGGCGAGGTCAGTACAGGTGCATCAAAGCTGGGGCAGAGAGACTGAAAAATAGCTTCTAACTCAAGGCCATCAGACTGTTAAATAGTCATCACTTGCCGGCTACCACCCGGTTACTCAAACCTACACCTTAGAGGCTGCTGCCCTATATACATARACATGGAATCACTGCCCACTTTAAATGGAACACTAGTCATTTTAGTGATGTTTACATACTGGTTTACTCATTTCATATRTATGTACTGTATTCTACTGTATTTTAGTCAAAGCCACTCTGATATTGCTCGTCCTAATATTTATATATTTCTTAATTCCATTCTTTTACTTTTAGATTTGTTTGTATTATTGTGAATTGTTAGATATTACTGCACTGTCGGAGCTAAGAACACAAGCATTTCGCTACGCCCGCAATAACATCTGCTAAATATGTGTATGTGACCAATAAAATTTTATTTTATTTGACAMGATCCATGTCACAATTGTCTCAAGGCTTAAAAATGCTTCTTTAACCTGTCTCCTCCCCTTCATCTACACTGATTGAAGTGGATTTAACAAGTGACATCAATAAGGGATCATTGCTTTCATCTGGATTCACCTGGTCAGTCTGTCATGGAAAGAGCAGGTGTTCCTAATGTTTTGTATAGTCATTGTATACAGTATCTTGTGATGGTATTCAATTGCTASAAAACATGAATGAGGCTTTTTAGAGCATGCTAGCAAGGAATCTGCCACTATGGATTACTTTCTAGGAATCTATATAAACGAATGCATAGCACTCTCCAACACAATTATTATCCTTGATTTGTTTTCCACTTCTTTATTCAAGTCACTCAAGATCCATCAATTAAACTCAATTTGTTTGTAAATTACAATACTTAGATCTATTAGTTAGGACAGGCTTCTGTGTTGATGTGAACTATGACCTCAGATCCTAAAGYCTTGGGAAGATCTGATGTAGCCTCGGTGGGGCTGGGACCAGGGTCGAGTAAGTCTAGATGTCCACACTAACATGTASAGTCCTGAGTGTAAAGATAAGCAGACCTTTACCGAGGACCAACTAGCAATCCTATTGGCTAGAGCAGGATAACGCAAACGCTCAGCCAATAAAGATCTGCTCATTAGGCAGGCATAGAGAGAGTACTGAAATAGCCTACTCAAGTAGAAGWATTGTTATTTTTATGAAATTTTACTCAAGTAGAAGTAAAATTACTGGTGTAAAAAAAGTAAAAGTAAAAAGTACTCAGTGTACAAGTAATTGAGTTAATTTTAAAATGAAAATATTGACCTTCATAATTAGCTAATTTYGCTAATGTTACCTGAATGTTGTTACACATGATCTTTTCCATGCGTAACATTTTTTAAAAGAAGAGAGGAAATTATTCTATAGTAGGAACTACGTTCATTTATTTTATGAATTGCAACAAGGCACATATGTATGTAAAAAAAAATAAGGATTTGTTAAAAATATACTTATAACATTTTAAAATAAATTAAACATAAAATGTATTGATAAATAAAAATCTACAAAAAATTCWGTGAATAAACAATAATGTTGCCAGTYTTCAATATATTTCAGACTCCAGAAATAAACGTTTCTAATTCTTTCACCCATTCAATTCCTCATTCACCCCTCTGTTACTTGTTTGTTAYTTGTCCATGTGACCAGCTGACATTCACTCACTCACCCATTCACCCTCACTCACTCAGTCCCTCTTTCCTCACTAACTCACTCACTGACTTAAAAAAAAACTATTTCACTTACTCACCAGGGGTGAAAAGAGTACTGATTTGGAAAAATACTGAAAAAAGTACAAGTACTTAGAAAAACTACTCAATTACAATAACAAGAGTAGTTAATTAGTTACTTTACACYTCTGTCATTAGGACACCTCAACTCACCCTCTTGGGGGAGAGGCACTTTGGCCGTCCTCAGCCGGGATTTAAGGCCTCGCTGTAAGGATGAAGAGGAKGATTCTTCACATACCARAACAGTTTAAAACYTCTTTGGGATAGGGGGCGGTATTTTGACCTCTGGATGAAAAGCGTGCCCAAAGTAAACTGCCTGCTACTCAGGCCCAGGAGTTAGGATATGCATATAATATATTTGGTAGATTTGGATAGAAAACACTCTAAAGTTTCTAAAACTGTTAAAATAATGTATGTGAGTATAACAGAACTGAAAATGGCAGGCGAAACCCGAGGTTATCATTCCAAAAAATGTTTTTTCATCCTACCACTGATTTCAATGGCTGGCACTTTTATAATAGGGCGCAATCGTGCTCGGTTGCAGTTCCTAGGGCTTCCACTAGATGTCAACAGTCTTTAGAAAAGAGTTTCAGGCTAGTTTTTGGAAAAATGAGGAGAACAAGTAGTTTTCTAATGGCTCCATTTTGGCTGTAGTGTTTCCATGCGCATGGCTGAGATAGCGTGTTCTTCTTCTCCGGTAAAGACATAACGATTCCCGCCTTAAATTGTATTATTTATTTGCGTAATAGGGTACCTAAGGATTGATTGTAAACGTTGATTGATTTGTTTGGATAAGTATATTGGTAACGTTTGGGATTCATTTTGTATGCATTTTGAACGATGGAAACCGAGTGGATTATTGACTGAAGCGCACCAGGTAAACTGAGTTTTTATGGATATAAAAAAGAAATTTATCGAACAAAAGGACCATTTGTAATGTAACTGAGACCTTTTGGAGTGCCAGCAGAAGAAGATTTCAAAGGTAAGCATATATTATATCGCTATTTCTGACTTTCGTGTCGCAACTCCCTGGTTGAAAATGATTTGTATGCATTTGTGTGCTGGAGGCTGTCCTCAGATAATCGCATGGTTTGCTTTCGCCGTAAAGCCTTTTTGAAATATGAACATGTATTGCACTTGTGATTTCATGAAAGTTTAATATTTATAGTAATTTAATTGGAATTTGGCGCTCTGCCATTTCAGCGGATGTTGGCCAGGTGGGACGCTACAGTCCCACCTATCCCCAGACCATTAGGGAATAAAGACCAGGCAAACTCCAAGAAAACCTCTAACACTACCTAAGTGAGGACAAGATTCTATGTGGTCCATGTTGTACCGAAGAATCTACCCTATGAGAGTACTCTAATGTCTTGGGTCCATCTTATGTTTTGGGTCCATTTCATAGTAAATTTTAATCATAGACAAGGGTAGGGATATTATAGATTCTGGACCTGCAATAGGCGACAATGCCTACCATTGATCAAACTCCAAGACTAAAGGTAACAATGGAAACCAGCTGGCTTCATGCACTCATGGCTTTGGGGCCATGGCTTTTTATCATTACTGCCTGTACACGCCGCAGTGGATCTGTCCCACTCTCCCCAACAAAGTGTTTTTCTGTTTAGTTCTCACCTCAATGAAGGCTCTATATACAGTTGAAGTCGGAAGTTTACATACACCTTAGCCAAATAACATTTAAACAGTTTTTCACAATTCCTGACATTTAATCCTAGTAAAAATTCCCTGTCTTAGGTCATTAGGATCACCACTTTATTTTAAGAATGTGAAATGTCAGAATAAAAGTAGAGAGTGATTTATTTCAGGTTTTATTTCTTTCATCACATTCCCATGGGTCAGAGATTACATACACTCAATTAGTATTTGGTAGCATTGCCTTGAAATTGTTTAACTTGGGTCAAACGTTCGGGTAGCTTCCACAAGCTTCCCACAATAAGTTGGGTGAATTTTGGCCCATTCCTCCTGACAAGCTGGTGTAACTGAGTCAGGTTTGTAGAACTCCTTGCTCGCATACACTTTTTCAGTTCTGCCCACAAATGTTCTACAGGATTGAGGTCAGGGCTTTGTGATGGCCACTCCAATACCTTGGCTTTGTTGTCCTTAGCCATTTGCCACAACTTTGGAAGTATGCTTGGGGTCATTGTCCATTTGGAAGACCCATTTACGACCAAGCTTTAACTTCCTGACTGATGTCTTGAGATGTTGCTTTAATATATCACATCATTTTTTCTGCCTCATGATGCCATCTATTTTGTGAAGTGCACCAGTCCCTCCTGCAGCAAAGCACCCCCACAACACGATGCTGCCACCCCCGTGCTTCACGGTTGGGATGGTGTTCTTCGGCTTGCAAGCCTCCCTTTTTCCTCAAACATAACGATGGTCATTATGGCCAAACAGTTCCTTTTTGTTTCAACAGACCAGAGAACATTGCTCCAAAAAGTATGACCTTTGTCCTATGTGCAGTTGCAAACCCTAGACTGGTTTTTATGGTGGTTTTAGAGCAGTGGCATTCTTTTTGCTGAGCGGTCTTTCAGGTTATGTCGATATAGGACTCGTTTTACTGTGGATATAGATACTTTGTACCTGTTTCCTCCAGTACTTCACAAGGTCCTTTGCTGTTGTTGTGGGATTGATTTGCACTTTTCGCACCAAAGTACGTTCATCTCTAGGAGACAGAATGTGTCTCCTTCCTGAGCGGTATGACGACTGCATGGTCCCATGGTGTTTCAACTTGCGTACTATTGTTTGTACAGATTAACGTGTTACCTTCAGGTGTTTGTAAATTGCTCCCAAGGATGAACCAGACTTGTGGAGGTCTACAATTTTTTTTTGAGGTCTTGGCTGATTTCTTTTGATTTTCCCATGATGTCAAGCAGAGAGGCACTGAGTTTGAAGGTAGGCCTTGAAATACATCTACAGGTACACCTCCAATTGACTCAAATGATGTCAAATTAGCCTATCAGAAGCTTCTAAAGCCATGACATCATTTTCTGGAATTTTCCAAGCTGTTAAAAGGCACAGTCAACTTAGTGTATGTAATCTTCTGATCCACTGTAATTGTGATACAGTGAAATAATCTGTCTGTAAACAATTGTTGGAAAAATGACTTGTGTCATGCACAATGTAGATGTCCTAACCGACTTGCCARAACTATAGTTTGTTAACAAGAAATGTGTGGAGTGGTTGAAAAATAAGTTTCAATGACTCCAACCTAAGTGTATATAAACTTCCGACTTCAACTGTATGTGCCTTGCTTTGTACCTCCTTTTTTAGCCAATGGCTGTGGCGCATATCTAATGAGGAGTGTGTATGGTTGGTGTTCATGGTTGGTGTCCATAGTGTTTGTCTTTGTACTTCAAATACAGTTGGTATTGGTATTGTGACACTGGAGTGGGGAAGTGGCACAGCTTTCATACCAATGTCACATCCTCACCAATATCCTCAGTGTCATAAAGTATACTAGCCCCATGCTGTTAATTTATGGATCACTATTTCACTCAATGTCAAAACTTGTTACACCTGAATTATCGGGAAGCACTCACTGACAGTTTCACATTGGAAAAAATGACAAAGGTCCTGTACAAATGAACCTGCGTCACACCCAAGCAGCCTAGCCGTGGGCCTAAGACCTCTCTAGTCACAGAGATGATGGTTGTGAAATACTCACATTGGGCATCACTTCTTTTTAAACGCTTGGTGTGACAAATGCTACACATTTCTGACATTACAGGGTGTGGCTGGCTGGGACGTGAAAGGAGGTGCGTGTCAGCAAGCACCTTCTGTTTTTGTTTTGGAAAAACGGGATGGTTGTGTTCTCTGTTAGGAATGGGGGAGAGAAGAAGACTAACGATATGTTTCTGACAGTGACAGCCCTGTTGGAGCTGATTGTCAAAGAATGACGAGGATACGATTTGATTGGCTAACTGATTGGGAGTCCTGATGTGATTGACAGCTGTGTGACAGCTGTCATGAACATCCTGAGCACAAGCACACAGTCATGCCTGATTTATAGACCCCTGCTATCTGTCCCTCATGTTAATCTGTGGCTTTGGCAATCAGGATCTTAACACCAAGCAGATGAATCATTCAAACATCTGATCTGAAATATGAAGACACTATCACTTTGAGATAACGATMAGGCTGACACCAGCACAATAAATCATCAGCACCCATGAATTTGTGTGACAAAATAAGCCAAGTAGCTGATTACTGCCAGGCAGAAAGTACATCAGCAGTACACTGAGAAAACAGTGTTTTGTATTCTAGAGAACTAGATGTATTGATGAAGCAAGCAGAAAGATATAACGCTAATCCAACCATGCCAACATCTCCCAGTGTTGTGCTATCTCTACGATATGTGAGACTAACATCTGGTATGACTGCTGTTTTATTTTATTTATTTTTTATTTCACCTTTATTTAACCAGGTAGGCAAGTTGAGAACAAGTTCTCATCTATAATTGCGACCTGGCCAAGATAAAGCAAAGCAGTTCGACACATACAACAACACAGAGTTACACATGGAGTAAAACAAACATACAGTAAATAATACAGTAGGAAAATAAGTCTATATACGATGTGAGCAAATGAGGTGAGATAAGGGAGGTAAAGGCAAAAAAAGACCATGGTGGCGAAGTAAATACAATATAGCAAGTAAAACACTGGAATGGTAGATTTGCAGTGGAAGAATGTGCGAAGTAGAAATAGAAATAATGGGGTGCAAAGGAGCAAAATAAATAAATACAGGTAATTGTTTGGGCTAAATTATAGATGGGCTATGTACAGGTGCAGTAATCTGTGAGCTGCTCTGACAGCTGGTGCTTAAAGCTAGTGAGGGAGATAAGTGTTTCCAGTTTCAGAGATTGTTGTAGTTCATTCCAGTCATTGGCAGCAGAGAACTGGAAGGAGAGGCGGCCAAAGGAAGAATTGGTTTTGGGGGTGACCAGAGAGATATACCTGCTGGAGCGCGTGCTACAGGTGGGTACTGCTATGGTGACCAGCGAGCTGAGATAAGGGGGGACTTTACCTAGCAGGGTCTTGTAGATGACCTGGAGCCAGTGGGTTTGGCGACGAGTATGAAGCGAGGGCCAGCCAACGAGAGCGTACAGGTCACAGTGGTGGGTAGTATATGGGGCTTTGGTGACAAAACGGATGGCACTGTTGTGGCGAAATCCTGCACGGAGCCTTCACCGTGCGCTGCCACTTTAAGAGCGCATGAGCAGTAGGAAGGAGAAAATAAAAGAGCTCGTTCAGCTTTTTGGGGAGGAGCTCTTGGGTGGCGCGACAGTTTTGGTTGTGTGTGCCATGCTGCAGAGGTTTTTTGTTTGTCTTCAGCGTATGTGGTTGTACAGTGTTTGGATCAATCCTCGGTGTGATCGCTCGACGACGTGGTTGTTCTCATTTGGGACCGCGACGGTTATGGATCAAATGGATTAGTAGCAACATTGTTGCGAAGCGTTCAACTACAACCCAACACACCATCGGACAGTCAGATCGTACCCCTGCACCCTCAAGACCACAGCTAAGCCCTCTCTTGTTCCCTTTCTCTCTTTCTCTGCCCGCTATGTTCCAGTGCTTTACACTGCAACCGACTCTATTTTCCTAAATGCATTGAAGTTTCATTGGAGCTGGACTAGTGTGTATATGAACACCACACATTCATACCCTCTGCACTCCTCCCCTGGAAGAGAATACAAACTATTGCAAATCCTCTGTGTGATGACTGGGTTCATTCTTTATTGTATGAAGTTGCTGTTTATTTGCTCTGCCATTATTATTATATGAGGTATGCTTGGTGAGGTTACCAAGAATTGTGGAAGGACTGTGCTGTGATGTGGGATCTATAGGGTGTGTATTCTTTTTTCTCTCCGCTGGCTATCTGGTCAACAGGCTACACTCTAGGCAGTCTCTTCTGCTGATGTGTGTGGGTCTGGTAGTGGTACTCTCGCTGTTCTACTATTTTTMTTTCGGCATGGTTAATACCTGCCTTGCGCCCGAACAAAATCTTCTTTACCCTTCTCTAATTAATACCGCTACACTGTGATATACTGCATCCAATTTATTGAGTAGGGTATTGGAGGCTATTTTGTAAATCGCCTCCAAATACACAGGGGAGTGTGAGAATGTAGTGGCTGGTAACCGTACAACACCTGGAATGGTGACAGGCCGGTGGAGGAACACTGGAGAGTTTTGTGTGCGTACCCAGGGAAGGTGCTGTCCACCAAGTGGCGGGGTTGGTGGACAGTTCTGCTGAGACAGAACCTTTTATTTCCCTCACCAACTTTAAACATCTGCTATCTGAGCAGCTAACCGATTGCTGCAGCTGTACATAGTCCATCTGTAAACAGCCCACCCAATTTACCTACCTCATCCCCTTACTGTTTTTATTTATTTACTTTTCTGCTCTTTTGCACACCAGTATCTCTACTTGCACATGATTATCTGATGATTTATCACTCYAGTGTTAATCTGCTAAATTGTAATTATTCGCTCCTATGGCCTATTTATTGCCTACCTCCTCATGCCTTTTGCACACAATGTACATAGACTCATTTTTTTCCYTACTGTGTTATTGACTTGTTTATTGTTTACTCCATGTGTAACTCTGTGTTGTTGTCTGTTCACACTGCTATGCTTTATCTTGGCCAGGTCGCAGTTCTAAATGAGAACTTGTTCTCAACTAGCCTACCTGGTTAAATAAAGGTGCAAAAAAAAAAAAAAGGTGGTCTCCAGATCCTGGTTCACCCGCTCCGTTTGACCGTTGGACTGAGGGTGATATCCCAAGGACAGACTGGCTGATGACCCCAGAAGAGTACAGAATTCCCTCCAGAATCTGGAGGCAAACTGGGGGCCCCGGTCGGAGACGATGTCCAGAGGAAGTCCGTGAAGGCGGAAAARATTCTGAATGACTAACTGAGCAGTCTCAGTTGCTGACGAGGAATTTCTTTCCGGGCGCAGGTCGGACAAACTGCCACGAAGGTCCGAGTGTCAGCCTCCGCCGAGGGCCAACAAAATCCCCCTCTTCAAAAATTCTAGCGTTCGCTGCACTCCCGGGTGAGAGGGGAGACGCGACGAGTGAGCCCACTTAAGTACCTTGAACCGTGCCCCAATAGAGACAAAAAGTCTGTTAGGTGGACAGCCGTCTGGAACTGTCTCCCTACCATGCGCCTCCCTCACTACAGTCTCTATACCCCAGGACACCGGTGCGAGGATGAGCGACCTGGGGATGATGGATCCTACGCTGCCGATCCTCACTGGAGCTGGGAAACTGGCGAGAAAGGGCGTCCTGCTTCACGTTCTTAGACCCCGGACGATAAGATAACGTGAATCTGAACCGAGTGAGGAAGAGAGCCCAACGAGCCTGCCGGGGACTGAGGCGTTTAGCCTCCTGGATGTAGGCCAGGTTTCTTGTGGTCAGTCCAAACCGTAAAGGGGTGTTCCGAACCCTCCAACCAGTGCCGCCACTCCTCCAAAGCCAGTTTGACTGCAAGAAGCTACCGATTTCTGGCATCACGCCTGGAGAAGAAGGCACAGGGATGAAGCTTTTGGTTTTTAGTTGAGCGCTGAGACAGAACCACACCCACGCCAACGTCAGAGGCGTCCACCTCTACCACGAAGGGAAGAGAAGGATCCGCATGAACAAGAATGAGTGCAGAAGAAACCAACGTTTCAGGTCCTGGAACGCMTTCTGAGCAGCAGAGGTCCAGCATACATGCCCAGCCGAGCCCTTGGTGAGTGCTGTCAATGGCACAGCCACAGAACTAAAGTATCTCACAAATCTCCGGTAGAAATTAGCAAAACCCCCAAAAACGCTGGACTTGCTTGACAGTGCTGGGACGCGACCAGTTGACCATCGCTTCTACCTTTTGGGAGTCCATCCTTACACAGCCTTGAGACACAATGTAGCCCAGGAAGATATCTGAGGTACGTTAAACTCACACTTTTCGGCCTTCACGAACAAGTGATGAGAGAGGAGTCTGAAGGACATTGCGAGCATGTTGGATGTGTTCAACCATAGACCTGGAGAAGATGATGTCATCCAGGTACACAAACATGAACTGGTGAAGGAAGTTGCGCAGCACATCATTAACTAGGGCATGGAAAACAGCGGGAGCATTAGTCCAAACGGCATGGCCCGGGACTCATAATGTCCATTAGGGGTGTTGAACGCTGTCTTCCACTCGTCTCCCTGTCTGATGCGCACCAGATTGTACGCGTTCCCTAAATCCAATCTTGAGAAAATCGTAGCTTCCTGTAGTATCTCAAAAGCTGACAATATAAGAGGAAGAGGGTAACAGTTCTTGATGGTAATGTTATTCAAACCCCGGTAATCGATACAAGGACGTAATCCCCCATCCTTCTTCCCAACAAAAAAAACCCCGCTCCTGCAGGTGAAGTGGACTGCCGAATAAAATCAGCCGCCAGCACCTCCTTAAGATAACTGTTCATGGCTGCAGTCTCTGGACCTGAGTGAGAATACAGCCCTCCTCTCGGAGGAGTGGTGCCGGGCAGGAGGTCGATGGCACAATCGTAGGACCTGTGGAGGTAGTTCGCTGGCCCTTCGTTTGCTGAAATCCTGACCCAGATCCCAGTAATCCCGAGGTACACGGGAAAGATCAGGCTTGTCATCCCCAGTTGGGGGAACAGGAGAGTCAGAAGCCTCCAGACGAGCAGGGCCGGAAAGGGGTGGAGAGAGCTACTGGCAGGTGAACTGGCATGAAGGATTCCATCCCAGAACTCTTCCTGAGGGCCAGTCAATTTGAGGATTATGGGTGGAAAGCCACAGATGTTCAAGAACCAGGGGAAGCTCAGCGGATTCCACCAGATGTAACTGGATAAGCGCCACATGGTAATCCAGAACTCGTAGCTGAATAGGCATGGTGAGTTGCTTCACCTTCCCAGACCCTAGGGGTTGACCATCCAGCACAATGACCGACAATGGAATGTCCAGCTCAATGAGAGGCAGCCCCTGTTGGCGAGCTAATGTGCGATCTAGAAAACAGCCGGTAGCCCCAGAGTCTATGAAAGCAGGAATGTCCAACTGACCATTGTCCCACCGCAGGTTGGCCGGAAGCAAGGTGTGTACCATGTCGGCAGCTGGAGACTGTATCTGACTCGCCAGTATTCTCCCATCTACTGACGAGTCATCCCGTCAATGCTCGGCTGAGGGACCTTACAGATAATTGTATGTGTGGGGTACAGAGATGAGGTAATCATTAAAAAATTCTGTTAATACACTAATATTGCACACAGAGTGAGACCATGGAACTTATTTTGTGACTTGTTAAGCACTTTTTTACTACTGAACTTATTTAGGCTTGCCATAACAAAGTGGTTGAATACTTATTGACTCAAGGCATTTCAGCTTTTAATTTTGTATTAATTTGTAAAAATCTCTAAAAACATAATTCCAATTTCACATTATGGGGTATTGTGTGTAGGCCAGTGACACAAAATATAAATGTAAAACATTTGTAACACAACAAACTGGAAAAAGTCAAGGTGTGTGAATACTTTCTGAGGGCACTGTAGACATTCCTCAACAGCCTGGATGTCACGTATACTCCCTCTCCGGCGCTTGAGGTCGCCAGTCTGCTTATTATTACTCACACCTGTCACCATTGTTACTCGCACCAGCGTCTCATCAGACTCACCTGGACTYCATCACCTTCCTGATTACCTTCCMTATAACTGTCACTCACATTGGTTCTTTCCCTATGTGTTATTGACTGTTTGTGTTTCATGTATGTACGGTACTCGTGTTTCTTGTAATGTTCCATGTTCGTTTATTCATTAAATATTCACTCCCTGTACTTGCTTCCCAGCTTCTAGCGTACACCTTACAGAATAACGCCTCACCAAAGGGAAGCAACAACGATTTTACATTTTTGTATTCCTTTTTTACTGGTGACGTCGGGTCCAAGGGCCTCTGCTGAAGCAACGGGGGATACCGCAGCAGGCTCGTCAGGCTTCCATGCCTCAGCTGGCTCAACAGGTTCTCAATTCTTGGTTTTCCCATACCGAGGATGCCTCAGCTAGCTCGTCAGGCTCCCATGCCTCAGCTAGCTCGACAGGTTCACAAGACTCGGTTGGATCGGCAGGCTCCCATACCTCAGCCGGCTTCGACAGGTTCCGCGCCTCAGCAGAAGCGATCGGCCCGCTTTTGGTCCCCAGGACCGTCCCTCTGGTCGGCGTCCTGCGGCTGGAGTCGCGTGTCAGGGTGGGGTTACTGTCACGTATACTCCCTCTCCGGTGCACGAGGTCACCAGTCTATTATTACGCACACCTGTCACCATCGTTACGCGCAACAGCGCCTCATCAGACTCACCTGGACTCCATCACCTTCCTGATTACCTTCCTTATAACTGTCACTCCCTTTGGTTCTTTCCCTAGGCGTTATTGACTGTTTGTGTTTCATGTCTGTACGCTACTCGTGTTTCTTGTATTGTTCCATCTTCGTTTATTTATTAAATATTCACTCCCTGTAGTTGCTTCCCGACTCCTAGCGTACACGTTACACTGGGTCACACTTTTTTGGGGATAGTTCGGATTCATACTATCAACAAATGATCTATTGATAAGCAACTGCTTGCTAAGGTTACGGTCAGGGTTTAGTATAAGGGTAAGAGTTAAGGTTAGGGTTAGTAGTTAGTTAGTTGAAAATGTTACTGATAGTCTGTAGAGCATCTACAGATGGACTATCCAAATAAAGTGTTACCACAGCCTGTAATGAGTAGCCATGGATTCTGAACAGACTCGCAAAGGGATGTCACTGTTTCAGAGGAAGGAAAGGCACATCTGATGACCTTACTAAAACTTGTTTTTGTTCTCACTCAAAACTASGCAATAAGGGACTGAAATCAGTTTAGCTTGTGTCCTAATGAAACACAGTGGAAACAAAGGATTGGACTTTTTCAAACCAACGCTTTGAATGTATTCAGTCATACAAAAATGCAAACAGCAATATAAATGTATCTTGTCCAATGGGCTGCTTTTCAAATCACAAGAATGATATTAAATAATTTCAGTTCAATTTCAGGCCAATGGTGAGTTTGAAGGTAGGGTGTGTTAGTCTGAACTAGCTTGTAGGCCTATATCTGGAGACATCCGGAAGGGAAAACATGAGCTGCTGTTCTGGTTGAACCCCCCCGGCCAACAGATATAGTTATTCTCAAGATCTCAGTGTGTGTATCTGCAACCACCCACCCAACCTGAGTCAGCTAGCTGCCAATGATCATGACAGGTCTTGACAGGTTCGGTCATCCAATGGGAATCATTGACAGCAATCTGTTCCTGAGAAAGACTTCATGACACACAGTGCCACCCATAGAATCACATGATGAATTATGGGATCTCTACGGTGCCACCTTCCTGCATCACTTTGACAGGCCTTGGCATGGTCCCTACACTACTTTCCAGCTACCCGGATAAAGCACTAAATAAACTTCAGTTAGTGCTAAACACGACTGCTAGTGTAACAGGGTTATATTGGTGATTCCCCTTGCCACTTTATTGTTAAGCCAATGGGTTTTTGGTTTTAGCTTTGTCTTGCCGTCACCTACTCAACATGGCATCTTATTGGCTGGTTTGCGTAGCTTGCTTACGAGGGAGGATGTTTCAGTTAGAATCGTCCCAGTGAACAAGCACCAAACCAGCGGTAAGTTGTTGGTTGCAAAGCACTGTACATCAAAAGTGATTTTTATACTCCCAAGTGATGATTTAAGTGTACAATTTATATAAATGTGTTTGTAAATGTTATTCGAACATCACACATAAGATGCAGTGTTTTTTGGAGAATATTGGTTGTGCATTTTGGTTGTAAAGAATTCCCGCCAGTACTAGCTAGCAACTTACTGTGTCTGGTGGGGGGGGTTCATATATTTTGTACAGTGCGTGAGTGCAGAGTTGGATGGTGAGCCGTGCATTGCATGACGTGCAATTTTGTGCTGTTCCTATCAGGTACATTGTTAAAGATATTATATTGTATATTGTAATTGTATTATTTTGGTAACTACATGGCCCAGTGAACAAGCACCAAACCAGCGTGYGTGAGTGCAGAGTTGGATGGTGAGCCGTGCATTGCATGACGTGCAATTTTGTGCTGTTCCTATCAGAATAAATCTCCATGACTGGTGCTACACTTTGGAGTTCGTGTCGAGGATTGATTGTACACAACGCAAGAAAAGTACTGTTACACTAGAATCTTGACTAGAACCCAAAAATGTGATCATATTACTCCAGTGCTAGCCTCTCTACACTGGCGTCCTGTTAAGGCAAGGGGTGTTACTGCTAACCTACAAAGCATTAGGTAGGAGCAAGCCCATGTATCTTTCCGATTTGGTCCTGCCGTACATACCTACACGTASGCTACGGTCACAAGACGCAGGCCTCCTTACTGTTCCTAGAATTTCTAAGCAAACAGCTGGAGGCTGGGCTTTCTCCAACAGAGCTCCATTTTATATGGAATGGTCTGCCTATCCACGTGAGAGACGCAGACTCGGTCTCGACCTATAAGTCTTTATTGAAGACTCATCTCTTCAGTAGGTCCTATGATTGAGTGTAGTCTGGCCCAGGAGTGTGAAGGTGAATGGAAAGGCACTGGAGCAACGAACCGCCCTTACTGTCTCTGCCTGGCCGGTTGCCCTCTCTCCACTGGGATTCTCTGCCTCAAACCCTATTACAGGAGTTTACTGGTGCTCTTCCATGCCGTCCCTAGGAGGGGTGCGTCACTTGAGTGGATTGAGTCACTGACGTGATCTTCCTGTCCGGGTTGGCGCCCCCCCCCCTTGGGTTTGTGGCGTGGCGGAGATCTTCGAGGGCTATACTCTGCCTTGTCTCAGGATGGTAAGTTGGTGGTTGAAGATATATCCCTCTAGTGGTGTGGGGGCTGTGCTTTGGCAAAGTGGGTGGGGTTATATCCTGAATGCTTGGCCCTGTCCGGGGGTATCGTCGGACAGGGCCACAGTGTCTCCCGACCCCTCCTGTCTTAGCCTCCAGTATTTATGCTGTGAAGGTTTATGTGTCGGGGGGCTAAGGTCAGTCTGTTATATCTGGAGTATGTCTTATCCGGTGTCCCGTGTGAATTTAAGTATGCTCCCTCTAATTCTCTCTCTCTTTTTCTCTTTCTCTCTTTTTCTTTCTTTCTCCTTTATTTCTTTCTCTCTCTCGGAGGACCTGAGCCCTAGGACCATGCCTCAGGACTACCTGGCATGATGACTACTTGCTGTACCCAGTCCGCCTGATCGTTCTGCTGCTCCAGTTTCAACTGTTCTGTCTGCGGCTATGGAACCCTGATGTGTTCACCGGACGTGCTACCTGTCACAGACCTGCTGTTTTCAACTCTCTAGAGACAGCAGGAGCGGTAGAGATACTCTGAACGATTGGCTATGAAAAGCCAACTGACATTTACTCCTGAGGTGCTGACCTGTTGCACTCTCTACAACCACTGTGATTTATTATTATTTGACACTGCTGGTCATCTATGAACATTTGAACATCTTGGCCATGTTCTGTTATAATCTCCACCCGACACAGCCAGAAGAGGACTGGCCACCCCTCATAGCCTGGTTCCTCTCTARGTTTCTTCCTAGGTTYYGGCCTTTCTAGGGAGTTTTTCCTAGCCACTGTGCTTCTACACCTGCATTGCTTGCTGTTTGGGGTTTTAGGCTGGGTTTCTGTACACCACTTTGTGACATCAGCTGATGTAAGAATGGCTTTATAAATACATTTGATTGATTGATTGACTACATAATCAATGACAGCAGCCTGTTCATGAGAGAAAGTTAATAACATACAGTGCAGGCTATGCTAAGGTCAACACTTTTAACCCTCTGGTCCAACCACACACTCATACAAAATCTTCACCAAACAAAACCAGTACACTGACATCAAACCCATTGATATCACTAAAACAATTTTGGGCCCTGACAGTTTGTGATTCATTTAGACACATTTGGTTTAAAAATGTTCTCACATCTTCACTTCTAACCTAGCCTCTCCTCTTTGACACATCTTTCTCTCCGTCTTCATCACTATCCCATACTTCCATCTAAGTCGGGCCAGGGCGTGGAGTATTAGGGAAGGGTTAAATCAGGGGTGAGCCCTCAGAGCTCAGCACTTCTTAGTCTAAAACCACCACCTCCCTAAAAGACCTGAGATTTCAGGAAAAGAGAACAGACGAACTAGATCTAACTGAAGGTAGAAGGAATACTGAAAGAAGACAGAAAATATTTTAAACACTCTGGCAAAGGATACTTAAACCTATTATGATGGTGAGTCCCTTAATCTGACTATGCTGGGGTGTTTGGATTATCTGATGGGATAATGATACATGTAAGCCTTGTGAGAATCTAATTGTATCTTGCACCACGCTGTACCATGTACAGCRCCTACATTAGGTACCTACAACTGGGCATGGGTCAAAGATGGTAAGGTATGCAATGTTGGTTCAGAAGGAGATGACATGGTCTCAAATGATGTCCTGTCTTTTCATAGCTAATTAATAACTTCAATTCACATCAATTCAGTAGTGAGGGAAAAACAAGATAATACAGTATGCTGCCTGCCTTGGCCTAAAGCTAGAATCCTTCATTGAAACAATAACAAAACGGTCACCAGGCTTGTGTTGTGGTAAAAAGTCGAGGGATGGGCTTGGAGAAATATAACCACTCTCAAATTCATAGACAGAGCTATGGATGCAACGACTGACCATACACGACCTCAAAAGTATAGTTTTATTAAACACGTTTTGAGTCTATACAGTGTTTGTTTCCAGATTTATTTTGCATATTACCTATAATCAATTACAATATGACTGAAATWGTTTAGTTAGTCAAAAAGCAGATTTTCTGTGTTGAAATCGTGAGAGCGTACCCCAACAACAGAATATTGTGGGCAAATACCGGTCATTAAAAAGAATCATGCCAGTAGACCGCTGATTGGCAAGCATTGAGATAGCCTACAAGTTTGAGGTGGGGTTTTTGAAGTGTTTTATGCTTTGGCCACAAATACGAGTATATACGAGGATAGAATAAGTCAACAACATATGAGTTAACAGAATGTGAACTTTTACCATTTCGATTTTCACTGGAACAGTTCCTAGAAAGGTGTAGCAGGGTGATAGAAAGGTGTAGCAGGGTGATCTGCGTGCCTTTGGGAATTATTGAGTGCATGAGTCTGCCACTTTATACATAGGAGCTGGGCGTCATTTACACATGATAACGAACTAGGGACTCTATTTGATTGTCCTCCGTCAATTTTAAAGGATTGTTTCAATTTGTGGTTATCGCAATGAGTGCGACTGTTGCTTCAGAGAGCTGCTTACTGTCCGCCCTACAGCGCAACACCGCGGTCACCACTTATGCAGTCCCGTCCGATGTGCAGTTGGGACCGAGGGGTTCCATAATGGACGAGGTGGAAAGGGCTAAGAGGGTTCAACAACAAGTCTATTTGCGCCTCGCCGAAAAGAGGTATTCTACCCTCACACAGCTGAACGGCTTGAACAGCATTTCCCCAGGTGGGCAACTTATTTTACGTTTTAGCTTGTGTACCATTTTAGAAAATGTGAGGCATTTGTTTTTCAATTTAAAAGCACACACGAATTACCAGCGGTGTGTAGACCAGACCAAATACTCATGAAAAAAGTTGGAATTCTTTAAATTACACCCTTATGGAAGATGGCTCAACCCTACTCTTTCAACACAAGTCCAGTCCAAATATACTATGATCTGTTTTCCTTTGAYGTACAAAACATGTAAAGGGTCATTTTATCATTGGTAGCCTAAAGACTTGTCAATATTGATAGATTATTATTGTATTCTAATCAGTGAAACTAGTCCTTGTCTTGGCAGACTGGTCTTGCTGGTACCAGATGGATGGGGTTAGGGGCTTATAGTGTGGTGTGAGTAGTCAGATTAAGGTACAGCGGTTTCCCCTAAGACCACCTCCATCTAGGCTATATTACTCTCTCCTACATGCCATAAAAATGCGGCCCTGTGGGTGTTAGAGCCGATTTGGACATATTTGTATAAAAGACTGAACATACTGAGCTCCATGTACATTTGTGTAAATATATTAAATATTAATGTATATGATGAAATATTAGGTACGTACCTTTATGATTTATTTACCTGATTGAGATATATTMATTTGTTATTAGTGTAACTCAGTTTTTGGCCCCCCCTCTTGCCCATTCATTGTACTGTGTTAATAGTGTTAGTATAAAGGAAGGAAGTTGGGCCTTCGGGGGGAGGAGTCCTTGCTAGATGCGGGAGCGGTATAGTTTTTTGACCATACAGACATACAGAAATACAGACAGACAGGTCATATTATATTATGTATTTGCATTTCAAGTAATCTCTGCTTTAAGTTGATTGGAGAATACCTTTTTGTTAGATAAGAAGAATAAACATTTTTTGTTGCACCATATCCCTGGATCTCATTGAATGTTTGGCCGTTTGGAAACGTTKAGTGTGGACTGTATGCGTCCGAAACAACCCCGCTTCAGGCTTGGGCAGTGGCTATGGTAAAGAGGAAAGGAAGCCACTACAGTGGGTATTTCATAACATGCAGGGGCAAGGTAACACATCTGAGTGATCTGACCAATGGTCCTCACGCTCTGCAGTGATGGTGTCAACAGATGCTATGCCAAACCAGTAAAGCATTCAATCTGTCTTGCCAGATGCCAAACAGTAATTCTGTATATAAAAAGTTATTTAAACACAGATGCTTTTACACAGAAGATGTGATATTCTGAAAAAGCATAACATTTAGTCACAGCCAGGAAATATCACTGCATGTGGCAATGAACCATATTATGTGAGTGACACATTCCTTTTCATGGGTTTGTCATTCACATCTTACAAGGCTATGGCACCCGAGGCTTTAGATTTTAGCTGAAGTTTGATGCCTATACAGTATGAACAAGTAACGCGCTAAGTGACAGAAGATAAACTCAGCTAATTATTGAAGAAAGGGGTAGTATTTAGTCTCTGAGCTTTTGATCCTTGTGCTGACTGATTTAACACTTTTAAAGATTATTTCATGCCCAATACTATTAGAAGGAATATTTAGCTGGATTCCTCAAAATGGTTACACAGTTTGAGAATGTTTATTTTTTTAACACTAGAATGATATCCTCAGGTAGCTAGTTTAGTGGGCAATGTTTTGAGCATGTCAATTTCGGTTAGTTGACACTTTATGTGTCACGTTCTAAACCATATTTCTTGTGTGTTTTACTTGTTTTAGTGTTGGTCAGGACGTGAGCTGGGTGGGCATTCTATGTTGTGTGTCTAGTTTGTCTGTTTCTATGTTTGGCCTAATATGGTTCTCAATCAGAGGCAGGTGTTTTGTGTTGTCTCTGATTGGGAATCATATTTAGGTGGCTTGTTTTGTGTTGGGGTTTGTGGGTGGTTGTTTCCTGTCTTTGTGTTCATTTTCACCAGAGAGGACTGTTTMGGTTTGCCACGTTTGTTATTTTTGTATTGTTGTAAGTGTTCACAGTTTCGTTTATTAAACATGTTGAGCACTGGCTACGCTGCGTGTTGGTCCGATCCCTGCTACACCTTCTCTTCTCGTGAAGAGGAGGAAGGCTGCCGTTACATTATGACATTATTTTTTTACAGGATTAGGGAGGGAAATGATGCTCAGTACAGTATAATATGATAAAGTATAATGGTAGTTTTGAACTGCTAGTCATGGTGGATATTGATAACATAAAGCTCTGATTTAAAAAAGTGGGACCCTCCGATGGTTGGACACAAATGTTCCATACATTCAGCTCTTCGGAATGGGTTATCAGTAGCACCAAGCTGCTCAGCTCATGTTCTATTTTGGACAGGATTGGTTGGGTTGGGTTGGATATTGTGGTCAGATGGCGTCTCAGAAAGAWCTACGTGAAACCAACACATAAATCAGTCAGCTGCCTGTGTTTTGCAATGAGAACGCAAACAACTTGAGTTGGGAAAACTATACTGTTAATTATAGTGCTGTTATAAACTAATTAAGAACGTTTTTTTGATTGAAAACATACAGTGATACTAGGCCTATTTCACTCAGCAGTGAAGTACATGCCCAAAAATTGATCATATTCGTGTGTATAAGTAAAACTCATAATGGAGGGGATATTGGGRATATAATGCATAGTTTATTTGACAAAAGCTTATGTTATGGCAACTCCTATTCAAACTCAACAGGGGGCGATAATACTGTCTCAAATGACAAACAACATCATATTATCACACTGTTGCCATGGTGATACAGTCAAAACATACAGTGCTTGTATACACAGTAAGAMAATTGGATTTTTATGTCCTGTTATGCACTCTCTCACAAAACAAAGAGTCTCCCAAAGGTATACTACCCTGCTTGCTTAGTCCATCATTATCTTGTTTCTTCCCTCAATGTTTCTATATCTCAGTACAGTGCAACTCCAGTGTTAGGCTAATCCCCTGGGTGTGTGTTTACATTTCTACATGTTTGCTGCTTGTCTTGGTGTACAGCTGAGGCTGATATTGTTGTTGTTTTTCATGCACAAACATAGTAACCATGAGTCCAAATAGCAAAGAAAGTGGCAAGAATCTAATCAGAGTCATCATTTGTCACACTTTTTGGTAACAAGAACAGGTGCTTTGCAAGACAGGTTATAGCTTCATTAATATGTAATTAGACGAATTACGAAGTTGTAATCTCAGGAGAAAGTTGTGGTTGCATTCTGTCTAAGACAAAGTATTTCTCTATCCACATCAGTCGCAATTCCGCCTCGCTCCACAGGTAGTTTTACCATTTTCATTCATTTTCATTACAGTACAACGGTTTGATTTGTTTGATCTTAGCTAGCTACATAGCCGTCTTTGTATCAAAGATAATTGTGTAGTTATTGAGGTTATTGAGGTTCGCTAGCCAGCTATTTTCGTCCGAACGTAACAACGTAGTCAACACTGCTAGCTAGCCAGCTAGCCACCGAATAGCAGCATAGCAGCATAGCAGCATAGCGCAGCACTGGAGAAACGATTACATTACAACGGAACGACTTGATTAGTGTAGTGTTAGCTGGCTACACAGTTCTCTTGCTATCTTTGTATCTAAGAAATTTGTGTAGCTTAGAGTGGTTAGAGTAATTATTCGGTTAACTAGCCAGCTATTTCCGTAACGTAACGTAGTCACACTGCTAGCTAGCCAGCTAGCCACCGAATAGCAGCATAGCAGCTCTGGAGAAACGATTACATTACACGGAACGACTTGATTAGTGTAGTGTTAGCTGCTACATAGTTGTCTTTGCTATCTTTGTATCTAAGATAATTGTGTAGCTTAGAGTTGGTTAGAGTAATTATTCGGTTAACTAGCCAGCTATTTTCGTCCACCGCGCTGCGCTGCCGTCTCCTACCTAGTCAACACTGCTAGCTAACACTGCTAGTTAGCCAACTTCTACCGAATAGCAGCACTGTAAAACTCACACTACAACTTACATTACAACGGAACGACTTGATTAGCGTAGTGTTAGCTAGCTACATAGTTGTCTTTGCTGTCCTTGTATCCAAGATAATTGTGTAGTTTTTGAGAAATTGTCGAGGTTACCTAGCAGCTACACGTTCAAACAAAGTCAACAACGCAGCCACTGCTAGCCAGCCTACTTCACCGCCAGCAGTACTATATATTTTAGTCAATAAGATTTAGTCAATAAGAACTCCTGAACATTTGAGACGTGTAGTCCACTTGTCATTCTAATCTCCTTTGCATTAGCGTAGCCTCTTCTGTAGCCTGTCAACTATGTGTCTGTCTATCCCTCTTCTCTCCTCTCTGCACAGACCATACAAACGCTTCACACCGCGTGGCCGCCGCCATTCTAACCTGGTGGTTCCAGCGCGCACGACCCACGTGGAGTTCCAGGTCTCGGCAGCCTCTGGAACTGCCGATCTGCGGCCAACAAGGCAGAGTTCATCTCAGCCTATGCGTCCCTCCAGTCCCTCCACTTCTTGGCACTGACGGAAACATGGATTACCACTGACAACACTGCTACTCCTACTGCTCTCGCCTCGTCTGCCCACGTGTTCTCGCACACCCCGAGAGCTTCTGGTCAGCGGGGCGGTGGCACTGGGATCCTCATCTCTCCCAAGTGGACATTCTCTCTTTCTCCCCTGACCCATCTGTCTATCGCCTCCTTTGAATTCCATGCTGTCACAGTTACCAGCCCTTTCAAGCTTCAATCCTTATCATTTATCGCCCTCCAGGTTCCCTTGGAGAGTTCATCAATGAGCTTGACGCCCTGATAAGTTCCTTTCCTGAGGATGGCTCACCTCTCACAGTTCTGGGTGACTTTAACCTCCCCACGTCTACTTTGACTCATTCTCTCTGCCTCCTTCTTTCACTCTCTCTCCTCTTTTGACCTCACCCTCTCACCTTCCCCCCTACTCACAAGGCAGGCAATACGCTTGACCTCATCTTTACTAGATGCTGTTCTTCCACTAATCTCACTGCAACTTCCCTCCAAGTCTCCGACCACTACCTTGTATCCTTTTCCTCTCGCTCTCATCTAACACTTCCCACACTGCCCCTACTCGGATGGTATCGCGCCGTCCCAACCTTCGCTCTCTCTCCCCGCTACTCTCTCCTCTTCCATCCTATCATCTCTTCCTCTGCTCAAACCTTCTCCAACCTATCTCCTGATTCTGCCTCCTCAACCCTCCTCTCTCCCTTTCTGCATCCTTTGACTCTTCTATGTCCCCTCCTCCAGGCCGCTCGGTCCTCCCCTCCTGCTCGTGGCTCGACGACTCACTGCGAGCTCACAGAACAGGGCTCCGGGCAGCCGACGGAAATGGAGGAAAACTCGCCTCCCTGCGGACCTGGCATCCTTTCACTCCCTCCTCTCTACA
Source organism: Salvelinus sp. IW2-2015 (assembly GCF_002910315.2). Taxonomy (NCBI): domain Eukaryota; kingdom Metazoa; phylum Chordata; class Actinopteri; order Salmoniformes; family Salmonidae; genus Salvelinus; species Salvelinus sp. IW2-2015. The sequence goes on from NC_036855.1 coordinate 63,459,589, forward strand.
TTCTCCTCTTCTGTCTCTGCTGCTAAAGCCACTTTCTACCACTCAAATTCCAAGCATCTGCCTCTAACCTAGGAAGCTCTTTGCCACCTTCTCCTCCCTCCTGAATCCTCTCCCCCTCCTCCCCCCTCCTCCCTCTCTGCGGATGACTTCGTCAACCATTTTGAAAAGAAGGTCCGACACATCCGATCCTCGTTTGCTAAGTCAAACGACACCGCTGGTTCGTGCTCACACTGCCCTACCCTGTGCTTTGACCTCTTTCTCCCCTCTCTCTCCAGATGAAATCTCGCGTCTTGTGACGGCCGGCCGCCCAACAACCTGCCCGCTTGACCCTATCCCCTCCTCTCTTCTCCAGACCATTCCGGAGACCTTCTCCCTTACCTCACCTCGCTCATCAACTCATCCTGACCGCTGGCTACGTCCCTTCCGTCTTCAAGAGAGCGAGAGTTGCACCCCTTCTGAAAAAACTACACTCGATCCTCCGATGTCAACAACTACAGACCAGTATCCCTTCTTCTTTTCTCTCCAAAACTCTTGAACGTGCCGTCCTTGGCCAGCTCTCCTGCTATCTCTCTCAGAATGACCTTCTTGATCCAAATCAGTCAGGTTTCAAGACTAGTCATTCAACTGAGACTGCTCTCTCGTGTCACGGAGGCGCTCCGCACTGCTAAAGCTAACTCTCTCTCCTCTGCTCTCATCCTTCTAGACCTATCGGCTGCCTTGATACTGTGAACCATCAGATCCTCCTCTCCACCCTCTCCGAGCTGGGCATCTCCGGCGCGGCCACACTTGGATTGCGTCCTACCTGACAGGTCGCTCCTACCAGGTGGCGTGGCGAGAATCTGTCTCCGCACACGTGCTCTCACCACTGGTGTCCCCAGGGCTCTGTTCTAGGCCCTCTCCTATTCTCGCTATACACCAAGTCACTTGGCTCTGTCATATCCTCACATGGCCTCTCCTATCATTGCTATGCAGACGACACACAATTAATCTTCTCCTTTCCCCCCTCTGATAACCAGGTGGCGAATCGCATCTCTGCATGTCTGGCAGACATATCAGTGTGGATGACGGATCACCACCTCAAGCTGAACCTCGGCAAGACGGAGCTGCTCTTCCTCCCGGGGAAGGACTGCCCGTTCCATGATCTCGCCATCACGGTTGACAACTCCATTGTGTCCTCCTCCCAGAGCGCTAAGAACCTTGGCGTGATCCTGGAAAACACCCTGTCGTTCTCAACTCACATCAAGGCGGTGACCCGTTCCTGTAGGTTCATGCTCTACAACATTCGCAGAGTACGACCCTGCCTCACACAGGAAGCGGCGCAGGTCCTAATCCAGGCACTTGTCATCTCCCGTCTGGATTACTGCAACTCGCTGTTGGCTGGCTCCCTGCCTGTGCCATTAAACCCCTAAAACTCATCCAGAACGCCGCAGCCCGTCTGGTGTTCAACCTTCCCAAGTTCTCTCACGTCACCCCGCTCCTCCGCTCTCTCCACTGGCTTCCAGTTGAAGCTCGCATCCGCTACAAGACCATGGTGCTTGCCTACGGAGCTGTGAGGGAACGGCACCTCCGTACCTTCAGGCTCTGATCAGGCCCTACACCCAACAAGGGCACTGCGTTCATCCACCTCTGGCCTGCTCGCCTCCCTACCTCTGAGGAAGTACAGTTCCCGCTCAGCCCAGTCAAAACTGTTCGCTGCTCTGGCACCCCAATGGTGGAACAAACTCCCTCACGACGCCAGGTCAGCGGAGTCAATCACCACCTTCCGGAGACACCTGAAACCCACCTCTTTAAGGATACCTAGGATAGGATAAAGTAATCCTCCTAACCCCCCCCCCCCCTCCCCTAAAAGAGTTAGATGCACTATTGTAAAGTGGTTGTTCCACTGGATATCATAAGGTGAATGCACAAATTTGTAAGTCGCTCTGGATAAGAGCGTCTGCTAAATGACTTAAATGTAAATGTAATGTAGACCATGGTGGCACAATGGGATTTAACACGTACAACCCCGGATTCAGCTCTAAGTCAATGGTGTATAACACAGGGAGTAGGACTATGAAGGTGAGTACTGTAGGACTTCATATTTTCTAATGTTTAGTTGTGTTTATTTTTGCCTTCATGATAAACCCTAATCTAACAGCCCCAAAGTCCTGCTTTTCTAGCTGATTGCCATGCCACCTTTGTTCCTTATCTAAACCAGGAGAGATATGTGTTAAAAAAAGAAGCTCCACAGTCCTACCACAGTGGCACACTTCACAGCTGCACCCTCACAGCACATACATGCAGTATTTCACAGGGTCCTACCCTAACTATGTTTAGATGAGACACAGGAACAAAAATCTCTGGACAGGATTCTACTCCCCAAAGAGTCTAAAAACATCTTACCCATTACCTAATTTTTAGACTAGACAGTTCGGCCAATGTTTGCTTTTTGGGGATTATTATAGTGTAGATAGTTAAGTGTAACAGTGTCCTCTCTGTATGTCCTCTAGATGCCCACAGCATCCCAGCAGTACTTGGGAGGTGGGTACAGATACAGAATCAGCCAGCCTCCAGTCAACACTGGCTACCTCCACCATGACGACATCCAGCTGGGTGGCTACCAGACCAGCCGGACGAGGACCACCAGGTCCAGATCAGTTTGTCAGGCTGACCAAGAGGCAGTGGTCCAGGGTGTGTACTTCATTGCCCAAAATGGAATTTACTGTTTAAACTAAACTGAGTTCTCCATGCTCTTATCAAAAATCCATTGTAATATATAATTTGTTGTCTTGTTATGGCTTAGTAAGTCAGCCTGATAGTCATATAGACTGGCCCACCCTGTCGACAGGTGCGTCTGCTGAAGGGTGTCCCAGCCCTGGTGCAGCTCTTCAGCAGTGACAGCCAGGAGGTCCAGCGCTACGCTACAGGCGCTACACGCAACCTCATCTATGAGAACATGGACAACAAGGCGGCCCTCATTGAGGCTGGGGGAGTAGCCAAGCTCATCAGTGTCCTGAACGAACCAGATGAGGAGCTTCACAAGAACATCACTGGTAAGATCATCTATATACTTTAACAATCAGCTTGGATCTCAAACTAAGTTACAATTTTAAAGTTCAAGGAAATACTGTGTCAGYATGAGAGCAACAAAAGCAAAACAGTCAAAGTGACATGTCCCCAATCAGAGATTCAAATAAACACTTTCTTTCAATTAGTCCAACATAAAGTTAAWAAAGTTTAAATCCCAAATAGAATATATTTTTAGTAGTGATGGATACCGATATGGAAAATCTATTTCAATGCCATTTGCTTTTTTTCTAACCAATATCAATATCCTATCAGTTTTATGAATAACATTGCTACTGTGTGAATGATTTATTTTCTGTTTACTTCTACGGCTTTGAGAAGTCCAGACAAATGACATTTGGGCGGGGGGAAGCCAACCCAGCTCCTTCATTTATTGAATCAGATGGCTCATTCATCACATAGCCCACTGATATTGCAAACTACTTTAATTACTTTTTCATTGGCAAGATAGCAAAYTTAGGGATGACATGCCAGCAACAAATGCTGACACTATATATCCAAGTATATCGGACCAAATTATGAAAGACAAGAATTGTACTTTTGCATTCCATGAAGTCAGTGTGGAAGAGGTGAAAAAATGGTTGTTGTCTATCAACAATGACAAGCCACTGGGGTCTGACAATCTAGATGGAAAATTACTGAGGATAATAGCAGACGATATTGCCACTCCTATTTGCCACATCTTCAATTTAAGCCTACTAGAGAGTATGTGCCCTCAGGCCTGGAGGGAAGCTAAAGTCATTCCACTACCCAAGAATAGTAAAGCCCTCTTTACTGGCTCAAATAGCCGACCAGCCTGTTACCAACTAGAGGTTGACCGATTAATCGTAATGGCCGATTAATTAGGGCCGATTTCAAGTTTTCATAACAATCGGTATTTTTGGACACCGATTTGGCCGATTAAAAAAGAAAATATATAAATAATTTTTTTACACCTTTATTTAACTAGGCAAGTCAGTTAAGAACACATTCTTATTTTCAATGACGGCCTAGGAACGGTGGGTTAACTGCCTTGTTCAGGGGCAGAATGACAGATTTTTACCTTGTCAGCTCGGGGATTCAATCTTGCAACCTTACAGTTAACTAGTCCAACGCTCTAACCACCAGATTACATTGCACTCCACAAGGAGACTGCCTGTTACGCGAATGCAGTAAGAAGCCAAGGTAAGTTGCTAGCTAGCATTAAACTTATCTTATAAAAAACAATCAATCAATCATAATCACTAGTTAACTACACATGGTTGATGATATTACTAGTTTATCTAGCGTGTCCTGCGTTGCATATAATCGATGCGGTGCGTAATCGCGAAAAAGGACTGTGTTGCTCCAATGTGTACCTGATCATAAACATCAATGGCTTTACTTAAAATCAATACACAAGTATATATTTTTAAACCTGCATATTTAGTTAATATTGTCTGCTAACCTGGCTCGTTGCGAACTCTGTGAAGACGATTTCTTCCTAACAAAGACAGCCAACTTCGCCAAACGGGGGATGATTTAACAAAAGCGCATTTGCGAAAAAAGCACAATCGTTGCACGACTGTACCTAACCATAAACATCAATGCCTTTCTTAAAATCAATACACAGAAGTATATATTTTTAGACCTGCATATTTTGCTAAAAGAAATCCAGGTTAGCAGGCAATAATATAATAATATAATAATTTCCAGATGAAATTGTGTCACTTCTCTTGCGTTCATTGCACGCAGAGTCAGGGTATATGCAAAAGTTTGGGCCGCCTAATTTGCCAGAATTTTACGTAATTATGACATAACATTGAAGGTTGTGCAATGTGACAGGAATATTTAGACTTATGGATGCCACCCGTTAGATTAAATACGGAACGGTTCCGTATTTCACTGAAAGAATAAACGTCTTGTTTTCGAGATGATAATTTCMGGATTTGACCATATTAATGACCTAAGGCTCGTATTTCTGTGTGTTATTATGTTATAACTAAGTCTATGATTTGATAGAGCAGTCTGACTGAGCAATGGTAGGCACCAGCAGGCTCATAAGCATTCATTCAAACAGCACTTTCGTGCGTTTTGCCAGCAGCTCGTCGCTGTGCTTCAAGCATTGAGCTGCTTATGACTTCAAGCCTATCAACTCCCGAGATTAGGCTGGACTAACCGATGTGAAATGGCTAGCTAGTTAGCGGGGTGTGCGCTAATAGCGTTTCAAACGTCACTCGCATCACTCGCTCTGAGACTTGGAGTGGTTGTTCCCCTTGCTCTGCAAGGGCCGCGGCTTTTGTGGAGCGATGGGTAACGCTGCTTCGAGGGTGGCTGTTGTCGATGTGTTCCTGGTTCGAGCCCAGGTACGGGCGAGGAGAGGGACGGAAGCTAYACTGTTACTGGCAATACTAAAGTGCCTATAAGAACATCCAATTGTCAAAGGTATATKAAATACAAATCGTATAGAGAGAAATTGTCCTATAATTCCTATAATAACTACAACCTAAAACTTCTTACCTGGGAATATTGAAGACTCCTGTTAAAAGGAACCACCAGCTTTCATATGTTCTCATGTTCTGAGCAAGGAACTTAAACGTTAGCTTTTTTACATGGCACATATTGCACTTTTATTTTCTTCTCCAACACTTTGTTTTTGCATTATTTAAACCAAATTGAACATGTTTAATTTTATTTGAGGCTAAATAGATTTTATTGATGTATTATATTAAGTTAAAATAAGTGTTCATTCAGTATTGTTGTAATTGTCATTATTAGAAAAAGAAAAAAAAAGAAATCGGCCGATTAATCGATATCGGCTTTTTTTGGTCCTCCAATAATCGGTATCGGTATCGGCTTTGAAAAATCATAATCGGTCGATCTCTATTACCAACCCTTAGTAAACTTCTACATTTTTTGACCAGATACAATGCAATTTCACAGTAAATAAATTGACAACAGAATTTCAGCATGCTTATAGGGAAGGACACAAGCATAGCACTTACACAAATGACTGATGATTGGCTGAGAGAAATTGATGATCAAATTATTGTGTGGGCTGTCTTGTTAGACTTCAGTGCAGCTTTTTACATTATTGATCATAGTCTGCTGCTGGAAAAACGTATGTGTTATGGCTTTACACCCCCTGCTATAATGTGGATAAAGAGTTACTTGTCTAACAGAACACAGAGGGTGTTCTTTAATGGAAGCCACTCAAATATAATACAGTTAGAATCAGGAATAGCTGTTACCCAAGGCAACCCAAGGTAGCTGTTTAGGCCCCTTGCTTTTTTCAATTTTTACTAACGACATGCCACTGACTTTGAGTAAAGCCAGAGTGTCTACGTATGCTGATGACTCAACATTATACACGTTAGCTATGACAGCGACTGAAATACTCAACAAAGAGCTGCAGTTAGTTTCAGAGTGGGCAGTAAGGAATAAGTTAGCCCAAAATATTTCTAAAACTAAAAGCAATGTATTTGGAACAAAACACTCACTAAACCCTAAACCTCAACCAAATCTTGTGGAAATTGAGAAAGTTGAGATGACTAAAACTGCTTGAAGTAACAACACTATTAACAAGGCAGGTCCTACAGGCCCAAGTTTTGTCGCACCTTGACCTCTGTTCAGTCGTATGGTAGGTGCCACAAAAAAGGACTTAGGAAAATTGCAATTGGCTCAGTAAAGGGCAGCACGGCTGGGCCTTGGATGTACACAGAGAGCTAATATTAATAATATGCATGTCAATTTCWCCTGGCTGAAAGTGGAGGAGAGATTGACTTCATCACTACTTTTATTTACCCGAGCTGTCTGCCTAAACTACTGGCACACAGCTCGGACACCCATGCATACCCCACAAGACATGCCACAAGAGGTCTCTTCACAGTCTCCAGAACAGACTATGGGAGGCACACAGTACTACATAGAGCCATGACTACATGGAACTCTATTCCACATCAAGTACCTGACGCAAGCAGTAAAATTTGATTTAAAAAACAGATCAAAAACACCTTATGGAACAGCGGGGACTGAAGCAACACAAATATTGGCGCACACACACACACACACACACACACGATACATACACATGGATTTAGTACTGTAGATATGTGGTAGTGGTGGAGTAGGGGGCTGAGGGCACACAGTGTGTTGTGAAATCTGTGAATGTATTGTAATGTTTTTAAAATTAGCCTAAAAATGTGTGTTGGGCAACAATATTGATAATTAAATTTTATATCAATATCTGTTTTTGCTTGCTGTTACCTTACACAATTATGTAAAAACAAAACATACATTACTATTTGTGCAAGCACAAAACTCTCTCAACTTAACCTCCTGCTGATGGGGATCAACTGGCTTTTCATTGTATCCAAAGTGGTTAGGTAGGTTAAACCCGTAGAAATATCACACAGCAAGCAGTTTGTATTTGTATTTATTATGGATGCCCATTAATTGCTGCCAAAGCAGCAGCTACTCTTCCTGATGTCGAGCAAAATTAAGGCAGTTTATACAATTTTTA
>NC_036855.1:63469124-63520131 GCF_002910315.2 Salvelinus sp. IW2-2015
CTGCTGTTTTTACCACTTTTGTGGAGTTTCTGGTATTTGAAGGATATCCATTTAAAAACAAACCTCAAAAGACTACTCAAAAATACACAAGCACTAAACCAGAGAACCTCTGGAAAATCCAATAAGAGAAATATGTTCACAACAAGGCTGGGGCTGGGTGCTAACATACAAACACTGAGCAAAGAACTGAGGAACACACAGGGTTTAAATACTAACAAGGGAACGACACACAGGTGCAAACAATAATTAGAGCAAGGAAAAAACAAAAGGTACAAAAAAGGTGCAATGGGGACATCTAGTGACCAAAACCTGAACAGTCCTGGCCAAAACCTGACAGGTAGCACGTCCGGTGAACAGGTCAGGGTTCCATAGCCGCAGGCTTTTTTTTGCTGAGTTTAGAAATAATATTTCCCATTACAGATCCGTAGAAGGTCCAAAAGGCTTCTAACAGCTTCTGCCCCCAAGCTATAAGACTCCTGAACAGCTAATCAAATGGCTACCCGGACTATTAGCATTGTTCCCCCCCCCACCCTAATTTTTACGCTGCTGCTACTTTCTGTTTATTATCTATGCATAGTCACTTTACCTCTACCTACATGTACATATTACCTAAATTACCTCCACTAACCGGTGCCCCCACAGATTGACTCTGGACCGGTACCCCCTGTATATAGCCTTGCTACTGTTACTTTTTTGTTACTCCTTAATTATTTGTAATTTTTTCAATTTGTCTTTAAAAAAAATTTAATTATAAAAATAAAAACGTTTTTTTTAGTAAATACTGTCCTAACACTGTCCAATATTTTCTTAAAACTGCATTGTTGGTTAAGAGCTTCTAAGTAAGCATGATATTAATACATCTGATATTATTTATTGGCCACATAGAAAATAGGCTCCCAAGGGTTTACTTTGGCATCATATGACATGAATCCCACTGTGATAATAGTGATTATTTAGACCTATTGAAGTTAAATAATTTGGATGTCAGGTTATCAGCACACACTCTATCCTGGTCATAGAGGCCATTTTTGTGTATCCGACGGAGTGGTTCAATAGACCCTCTCTCTCCTCTGTCTGTCCTGCAGGTATTCTGTGGAACATGTCCTCTAAGGAGAGTCTGAAGGTGCGGTTGGCCAGAGAGACATTGAGTGAGCTCACAGAGATGGTGCTGGTGCCCCTGTGCAGTGGTGGAGATTCAGAGCTGATCCGTCAGAGTCCATCTGAGGCAGACATCTTCTACAACACCACAGGCTGCCTGAGGTAGCTATACCTATCTGCCTACATGTTGTATACATACACACTGTACACGGACTGATACATGTACTGTATACAACTTCTCTGTACTCTCTTCCTCTGTTCAGGAACCTGAGCTCAGTGAATGAGAGGACGAGGCAGCAGATGAGAGACATGCGAGGGCTGGTGGACTCACTGGTGGCCTACATCCAGAACTCCCTTCAGGATGAGAAATCAGAGGACAAAGTACACCTCAACTGTTCTATCTATGTCACATTATTGTGTGTTTCTTTCACAACTTGATTCTTTTTCTGGGCATGTTCTTTCAGGTCAAACCCTTTTCCCTGATTTAATATCTCATTTGATTTGATCTTAAATACTATAGGCTTCAGCAACTCATTGGTTCAGCTGGGGTAGAGTGAGAGCCAATCAAAGTATCTGTACAGTTCATCATTAGTGGTACTGTTTGTATTATCTACCAGACAGCCAGACTKGTCATGCTGTGGCCTATCTGCTGTGCCTTATGTAATGCAGGCTGCTCTGAGAGACACAATGGCCACCAGTGTTTCCATCTCACCCTCTCCCTCTCTCTCTCTTGCTCTCTCCTTCTCTCTCTTCCCCYCCCTCCCTCCATCTTTGTATGTGCCTGCAGGGTGTAGAGAATGCAGTGTGTGTCCTGAGGAACCTGTCTTATCAGCTGTACAGTGAGATCCCTCCCTCAACCCTACTGCAACTGAAGGGGCTGTTTCACCCCACAGAGCAAGAAGGCAAAAGAGGTAGGTGTCATTTACACAAGGCAAACCCAAAGGAATATCAAATTACGGCTAAACATCAAGACACTGAAACATGTACAGTATGTCGTCATGCAATCCTGATGGATATGGGACCATGATATGTTTTTTCTGTAATGAATCTCTCCCCCTGATCTCTATAGCAACGGAACCAGGAACTGTCCACCTCAGAGGTGGCTAAGCAGCCGAAGGGGGCGGAGTGGCTGTGGCACCCCCAGGTGGTGGGGCTGTATAACCGCGTGCTGCAGCACTATGAGACCAACACGGCAACACGAGAGGCTGMAGCACGGGCCCTGCAGAACATCACAGCCGGAGAGACCAGGGTAGGTCCCACCCCTCCTCTCCCCCACGGGCTGACCTAGCTATCACTTTCACCATGACAGGCTACTTATGCTTCATTCAGATTTACAGTTCAACTGAAAATGTACTCAACACTAGTGCTGAATTCCCCTTCCTCCTTGTGTATCAGTGGGCGTCAGTGCTGAGTTGGGTGGCTTTAGAGCAGGAGCGGATACAGCCTGTGGTGCTGGACCTCCTGCAGACACAAAGCGACCAGGAGATGCGTTCCCTCACTGGCCTCCTGAGGAACCTGTCCCGACACAGCAGAAACAAGGACGACATGGGTGAGACTCAACCCCCAGTACCCCACACTGTTCATTTCTACCTCTGTCTCTCCTGCCCACAACCTTGTATCCATCCATTCCATTCATATTAATCACAGTAATTCCCCTTATAAGGAGACTTTAAAGAATGGCTACATCTCACCCTTCTGACCTCCAGCTACGAAGGTAGTGAACGTTCTGGTAACCAAGCTCCCCAGTGATGGCCACCAGAAGGAACCCTCCGGTGAAGTGGTGATCAACATGTGGGACCCTCAACAACCTGGTTTCAGGCAGCTCACTAGCAGCGAGAGACATCACCTTCTTTGATGGATTCCCCAAACTTGTTGCAATCAAGTCTTCCCACAACAACAGGTTAGTGAATCTTGTCTCTCAGTGTTCTTGGTTTGTTATTCATTGTGTCTGCTTTTTATTTCCAATTTCCTGTCTGGATCCTGTTGTGTTTGACTGTGTTTTTCACCTACTATAGCTCAGGGATGCTGAAGGCTGCCAAGGCTGCTGCCACAGTACTCTTCAACATGTTCCAGTAAAACAAGCTGCATAAAGATTATAAACAGGTGAGGCTAACACCATTTAACATAGACATTGTGATAGATGGGATTGGAGAGCAGGAAACGGGGTCATTTGGCCTCTTCCATTGTGCATGGCCCTCTGGTTCTTTATTTTCTTTATGGCCTCTAATGGTTAGTCTAACTCTTCTTTTTTTTACCCAGCATTCTCCCCTCCCCCTCCCCTGGATCCACTGATATCCCCCATAGTTCTTTGGCACAGCAAATATAAATATTTTCACTAAAGCTGTTAATTATTACATTTTCATGGAAGTGTATTTTTCTTGTGGCCCTTAGGAATCCTCATTCTGTGCAGGTACTACAGTTATCAGTTCAAGTTYATACAATCTAGTTATCTGTTATCGGTTATATATTTAGACTAGCTTTTATATCATGGTTTTCTTTGCTTGAGTTGTTTTGGGGTTTATTGAACAGGACCAGTAAAACACCTTGGTTTGGTGGTTGGCAACTGGACAGTCCTCTCCTTTGTGCTATAGTGCTACTTGAGTTTGTAGTGCAGTGTCTTGTCCCTTGTTTCCTTGGATGGTCAGTTAAATGGTATGTTTGGAATCTGACAGTGGAATGCTGGGAGCAGTCATTGATTGTCTCTTGCAAGATAATGGCTGTCTGATATTTTGTACAGAGAAAAAACAATCTTCAGTTGAAACTTGTAAACACTGTTTTGGACGATACCAGAATCTTGAAAAATTGCCATTCCAACAACAGTACAATATCCATAGGTATTGGCTCATATCATTTCTGAATTATACTTTGCAAAAACTCTTGCTCATACACAACATAAAGCAATGCTATGTTTGAATTTAAAAAGGGATTTAAAAAAATATATTTTTTATTTCAAATAAAGAAATAATGCAGTGGATTAAAAGGAAAGTCAAGAGATGCATAATTATATAACAAAGATATAAATCTTTCACAAAGAAATTACATTATTCAAACTTTGTGATTCTATATGTTGAGAGAACATAGGTTACTAAAAGCATGTAAACAGTAAACATCAGTACAGTATTTGCAAAACAGGATGTCACACCCTTACCCAAAATTAAACTACCGCAGTTCTTTGTAAAACATGAATATTGGCCAGAGTAAGGGAGTCAATACATTTCAACTCAGATTTTCCATTTGTATGTCATGTAGTTTGTGAAACAAAATGAACCACAACTCTGTTACTGTATAGGTATCCCTGCTAGGTTAACCTAATGTTGCAGGCATAAAATACATCTACACACTGAAGAAGGTTGAAAAGTCTGTACGCTATCCCTGATGCAGTGAAAATACGTTTAAAAAAAAAAATTAAGTCATCTTTATGCAACATATTTTTGTGTACGGACCCATCACACCTTTTAAGTTATCTGATTTCACACGTTTTACACACCAACCAAACTTCTGAAAGACTGCGATGGTCCCCTTTTGATTAGGAAAAATAAATTCCTGACACTAGATCCCCTACATACTGGTCTTGACGAGAAGAAAAAAAACGTTATCTTCTGCACTGTTCAACCAATCCGGTAAATGTGGAGGAGGAGTTAAGATGGAGTGTCGCCTTGTTAACGTCCAAAAGTGGAAGTTGCGTCACAGGCTCTCTTTCCATATCCCCTGAAAACCGGAACATCTGGTTGTTGGGGACTCGGCTGAGGCTACTGCTGGGTCATCAGTCATTCAAGAAAATACAATGTTATATGGACCTCTTCTTATGAACCACAGTTGTGGTTTAGCGTCTGGTATCTGGGGTTAGTCTGTCAGTCTATTGGTTCATTTATATTGGGGTACCCTTGCTTATATGTGAAATAGAGTTTGGAGCCGTCTAATCCTCGTAGAAACTTGTCGCCCCGATCGGCTATTAAGATACGTTTGCATGCGCCACGGGTGGCCATTAATCACACCGGTATAAACAGTGTGTTGACCATGTGGGGGAAAACTCAGAGGTTTGGGAGATGAGGCTGTCCTACCTCTCATAACGACCAGGCGCTAACTATGCTGTAAGATGCTGATCTCAGGACAGTGCAGAGAGCATAATTTTTAATGTTTCTTTTTTCAAATCTTCAAAGTCATGTGTCATGCTGGTCATGTCTCAGGATGTCCCTCCGTTGCGGTCATCACACATCTGTGGACTGGCTGTACTTCATATCCCTGTCAACACAGACAACATTCCTTTTAATCAGATCATGGAAATCACTATGGGGATAATAAGTTCCATGCAGATGAAGTACGGCAACACTAATGGTAACACTTTATAATACATGTTCATACAAGGAATATTGTGGTAGTCTATAACCATATGTTTTAACTCACTGTAGTTCCTCTTTGAGTCTACTGAGTTTATCCTTCAGTCTGTCATTCTTCACCAACATGGGGGAGTCAGGCACAAACCAGGCAGCAATGAATTTAAAGATGACCACTACATGCTACAGATAGAGGTGAAAGACAGACAGTCTTGCTCAATCATATCCATGATATTTGGCATTGCTCAATGGCCATTTGGAGCAAGGATAAGGTTTTGACAAAACCCTAAACTCACCTTTTTAGCTTGGCCTTTAACAAGAGATTTTATTGTTTTAGACATCCTTTGTGTTTTACTTTTACATCTTTAGTTTTATTGTAAAGTGTGTCACAATTTTAAATAACGTTTGATTTGAAGATTTGATCATGGTTGCAGAGCTTAATTAAAATCAATAAGATCGAATTCAGTGATTCCTGATGTGCCAAAACTATACTGAAAATAATCAAAGTAGTTTGATGTAAATACACATATTCACAGATGCAAAGAAAGACATACCTCAAATAGGACAACGAAGGCAAAGCGTACAGCCATGATGAGCCAGAACTGGGAGGTGAGGCTGTAGTCAACATCATTTCTGTAGTCTTTATAGCTGGGAAAACACACCAGTTTCACCATCAACAATCTCTCTCAACAACTACTGGTATCACTGGACTGGGTTTCTTTCTGTTTGTGACTGCATTGACTCTAGCTACATGTATGCATGCCTGAGGAGAATTGGTTGTTTTGGTTTCTGATTATTCAAGCACTGGTTTCTGGTAATATAAACAGTGAAATTAAGAGATGGGCAGTAGGGTTGAGACAGGCTTTGGTAAATAGTAGCTTCCGTAGTGACCTAGTTGTGCCTCACAGATGCCCACCTGCATTGTGTAACATTGAAGCCGCTCTCTGTGATCAGTTGACTGGGGAAAAAGTCATTCCGCACGCTCAGGTCTGTTATATGAGCAGTGGATAGGGTGTCGTTGATATAGCCCTTCATACAGCTATAAGGGGGGAAAAAGGGATTATGGTCATATAAAAACAAACCTGCAGTACCCTTCTCCAACTCACAAGGTTTTATGCAGATAACCGTTAAGAGAACCCCAAACATAATGCCCCACGAATCAGCACAAAACATACATTTAAAAGCATACAACTTAGTTTGCTTATACAAAATCATAATTCCATATCCAATTGTCTGGGAATTTGGAAACAGAACTAAATTGCGAGGCTTTTTCACAACCAGCAAACAAATAGTCACATGGTAACATGACAAGTCAGTATTATTACAACTTTAGGATGTCCTTGACATCTGCCACCAGTGTTTACCCACAGTGTTTCATATGCAAATATACCCATTTGTCCACAGCATGGCAGACCCATTACTTACGCCAATAAAGACTAAACTAGGGAACTGTTGAACTCTGCCTTACAAAGCCTTTCGAACAGTTTCAATAAAGAATGTATTATTTTATTTATCTCCCCAATTTTCGTGATAGCCAAATTGGTAGTTACAGTCTTGTCCCATCCCTGCAACTCTCGTATGGACTTGGGAGAGGCGAAGGTCGAGAGCCATGCATCCTCTGAAACACGACCCTGCCAAGCCGCTCTGCCTTCTTGTACACCGCAGGTCTGCTCTTCAACGCAACTAACCGCGAGCCAGCCGCACAAATGTGTCGGAGGAAATGCCGTACAACTGGCAACCGTGTCATCGTCCTTCCCTAACCCGGACGACGCTGGTCCCATGTGCGCCGAATCATGGTCTCCCGGCGCGGCTGGCTGCAACACAGCCCAGGATCGAACCAGGTTCTGTAGTGGCCCCTCAATCACTGCAATGCAGTGCTAGACCGCTGTGCCACTCGGGAGGCTCGAATTAGTCTATCAGATGACATTATCTACATTATTACTATGCATTCATTGCTTTAAGAGTCCAGACAATGCTCTGTGAAAGTCTACACTACTGTAGGTGCAACCCATGCACCAGTCACTGCACAAGGTGCTACAGTAGAAACTTACTGTACACAGCTTCTCCGTTGGCACAGGGTCCGTAGTGGTAGCGATAGACAGCCGAGGGATGAAGTCTGAGGACACCCCAATGACTAGCCATTGGCAATGACAGCCAGAACACCCAATAGCTTCCAGAACTTTGGTCCATATACCTGAGGAATCATATTAAGAGATGAGCATAACAAGCCCCAACAAAAACATGGTAAAGAGTTACCAGAGACGCACAAGCTTTTACATTATATACTGTTTTAACTCACCAATATCATTGGTTTTCTTGGGGACTAATCTACGTTCCAAGCTGACCATCTTGATGGCATCCAGACGGATCTCAAAGATATTGTTGATGAGGGCCAGTAGAGGGGCCAGAGGGAAGGCCGCCACAAAGATGGTGGTGAAACTGAACTGAACAACTGCATGAGGAGAAGAGTGTAATAACACAACAGAGATTTARCATTCAAGACGGGGGATTGGGAAGTCAATAAAAACAACTGGGCAGAATCATTGAACATAAAAGAGACCATGAATCACAGTGTAAGAGAGAGATAAATAAAGACATTGGACTTAGAGACATCCATGGAAGGTAGCGATGTACCCATTTCCAGAAACTCATTGAAGAGACTGAAAGAGTCGACGTCATTCAGATCGTAGTTGCGCAGCCAATCACGCAGCTTGCAGATATCACATGGGTCATGGCCCATCTCCTCTTCGCGACATGCATTTTTGTAGCAGTGGCCACACTTCCTCTCCAGCTTCTTAGTTGTAGTCCTTCTGAAGTAACTCTTGAACCAGCTGCACAACAACATAGGACAGCCTAAAGTGAGAAAGTATGATGCTCCACTTTGGATGTCYAATTCGGTTAATTAGAATTCATTCAATTCATTAACTAGAATTCMTWTTTACATGGRGTKTTATCGTCTGACTGRCAGTCAAACGTTTATTTGCATTACCAAAAGCTTATTCAACACATCAAAGGGCTTATTCAACCTATTYATTTCCTCAGAATGTATCTATGTTAARCAGGTAGATAATCATAGMTATATACTGTACTTACGGCACAGTAAACTCAAAGATGTTATTCAGTGTCTGTTTGAGCAACATGATGACGGCCATTTGAATGAAGAGGTCAGTGAGGCAGCCACTGGGATGACACTGGCAAGGACAGGAAAAGGCAGATATGGTAACAGTATAAAGCCAATCCAAACCGTTCAACCATGTCATAATCTCATGTTAAGTAATACTTTTTTTTAAATGGTGATGAGCTACCCACCTCCTCCAATCTCCATTTACCAGAAATACGAACATAGCTGCCTGGGCGACCATTTATCCTATGCACAAGAACAGTGTGTTAGATTCATTAAATGTAAACATTTCAAATTCTTACACCTTTATGGTTCAGGATTCAAACATTTCAAGGATCACAGATACATGGACACTTGTGGATACAGAAAGCACCTTCTCCATACAGCTAGGCTGCCCATGACAGCTGACACAGAGCAGTACCTTACCAACAKTTTTTCCCTTGGTTTTAGGCTAGTCTGCAATCTTTTATTTAACCTTTATTTAACTAGGCATGTCAGTTAAGAACAAATTCTTATTTACAATGACGGCCTACCCCGGCCAAACCCCTAACGATGCTGGGCGCCGCCCTATGGGACTCCCAATCACGACCAGTTGTGATACAGCCTGGAATCGAACCAGGTTCTGTAGTGGCGCCTCTAGCACTGAAATGCAGTGCCTTAGACCGCTGCACCACTCGGGAGCCCCATGTACTGTCAGCCCAATCAAATATTAACACTACACACACACGTTACACTCAGTACCTGCCCAGGAAAAATGCCACATATATGAGTGAGGAGAAGAGGGTGAAGAACTGGAAGGTAAACATCTTAACAGTGAAGCTCCTCTCAGTGGCCGCAAATGACTGTGTCTTCTCTGCAGGCAAGAGCAGCAACATTAACTTCATTCACTGACTCACTTAGCCAAGTACAATTCCATCTGATGGAATTACAGAGATAAACATGTACATGTTTGATTGTAAATGAAAATGTTCAATGCAAACATATGTGCCTCTTCAGACTCACCTATCTCACACAGCTTGAAGGCCACCGCCTTGTTGACCTATCCGGGTAAGAGAGGAGAGGAGTTAGGGACTGTGCATGTCTACATGACTTAGAGGGGTTGCTGGTTAAACTTACTCTGGTCATAACTTGCATGGTAAAGTAGTGTAGTACAGCACCCAGCATTACTGCTACAGTGTTGGCATTGTCCCTTACAAACGCCCATGTTCCCTCTGACAGCTGCACAGCAGCAACCACACGGAACACCACCAAAGCCTGGGTTAGCCCGATGATCAGAACCAACTGGTAAAAGAACACACACAGTGAGAGGACAATATTGACTGAACCGGAGCTAAACACTGGTATGGCCCAGGATGAAAACTGCTATGTCTGTGATGCAATATGGCACTGAGTGACTGACCATGAGAGTGACCAGCACCAGAACTAGAGTGCTGCGCAGATAAGAATGGCAAAACTCTTTGGGATGGCAGTATGGATCATTGACTACTCCCAGGATGAGCTCCTCCTGCAGGCCAGATGGAACAATATTCAGGATTATACCACAGCATGAGTCTGAGGTCACATCAATCACACAATAGGTCCCTACCATAAGATGACAGTAATCAACGGGACATTATTTTAGTTATTTGAAAGAGTATATGATTGGGTAATATCAATGAGTAACAGACAACCTAAACCATGCTATGGTATACAGTATATCCAGACATATAATGGTTTCTTAAGCCTAAGTGAAGCCGTACCTCTTCCTCACACCAGTCAAAGACTTTCCATTTGGACACAAACGTTGCTTTGTGTCTCTTCCACAGCTCCTGAAAAATGGTAGCTGGAAAAATAAAAAGGACATGAGTCATGACAATGTCAAGATTTATCTGAATTAAAAATGTATTGGATGGAAATAATCAGTTTTATCCTGTGTGAGAGACTTACCCCAGACTGCCATGAACATAGCAAAGAACACCGTTCCCTCATTGTCAAACAGATGACTCACCTGCACACAAGACACATTTTGAACATACAAACTTTATTAACTATTTTTTTTAAATAGTAAAGTTTCCAATGCAGTATGGTAGAATGACATGAGTTACCTTGGCATAGGTACAGGTGTCACGCAGCTGCCATACTTGACACCATTTGTCACACCTCGGGCACATTACGGTGTCAGACTCACAGACCTCCTTTCTGTAATATGAAGACACACAATGCACCTTCAGAAACACATGAGAGTTTTAAAGAGGAGCAACTCCATGTAACCTATTTTTTCTTCCTACTAAAATGTCAGCACCAATCAGCTTAATAAAGAGTTTGGCTCAGTGGGTCTGTCAACTCACATGAGGGGGCTGGTGTTAAAGAAAGCCAGTGCATACAGGAACACAATCACACCCAGAATGGCTGCAGGGACCAGCAGGATGGTGTACAAGCCCAACCAAAGGTAATACAGAGCCACCTTCTCTCCAAAGTAACTCCTGACAGATAAAGATACATTTCAGTTTGCATGTTCAAATTCAAACCAGGAAACGGACATTCCTATTCAGTTAACACCCCTTACTAGGTTTCCAGGGGGGATTAAAAAATATTTAATTAACATGTAGTTTAGTTTCACAGTTTCGTGTCATCTTGATAATTTCCCTTTCACACCACTGAGGTAAATGACATGTTGTATTGCTATTTGCATGCTGTATATTTAAGCAATAAGGCATGGGGGGGTGTGGTATATGGCCAATATACCATAGCTAAGGGCTGTTCTTAGCTGGTTCAAACTAAGCTTGATGATGAGTTGGTTATTTGAATCAGCTGTGTGGTGCTAGGGCAAAAACCAAAACATGCACCCAGGGGCGGCCCCAGGACCGAGTTTGGGAAATCCTGCTTAAGGTAAGCACATCACATTTAGCTGCATCGGCAAACCCAAAGTTCTGTGTGGATATAACCACTAGCTGGCATACTTCTTGGTAACATAGTTAATTGCTTTGAAAGCGAGAGAGATAGGCCTTTTCTTCATTGAGCAAAAGTATTTTCTCCACCCTCTCTCCCCAGTCCTCTCTCCTTGTTGACCTGGAAACCAATAAGTGGTCAAGGAGAGCGACAATTTTTTGTAGGCAAATGGAAGATGGTCCTCCCTTCCTCGATTGCCTCCTTTTGGCATGGAAGCACAAGTGAATCCTACATGATTCCTTCGCGGAAGAGTTTTAATCTTCCACACCCACTTTGAAATCAGCTATCGTTTTCTTGAAGGAGAAAAGCATGCAAACATTTAAAAACAATATTCTATTGATCATTTCATCTCCAACGTGTCTTGCACAACTAGCTAGCTACATTTGTTTTAATCACTGTATACATTTACTTGGGGATTCCACCCTGTAAACGTAATTTACGTCCATGTGCTATTGCACAAGGAGTCTTATTTCATACAAGCACAATTTTGTCCACTTTCCCCCTTCTCGACGCCTCTCCTCGATTACCTATGACCTTTTTCAAAAGGAGGCCAGAGAGGACGGAGGTGAGAGGATGCAGGAGTTGAGCAAATCCAATTGAGGAAAAGCCACTGTGAAACCAAAAGACACAGAAACACAGCAGGATATATAGAAGGTATTACCTGACATCATCAACAGGCTGGGTGGTACAGAGAGCAGACCATCGTGCCCACTTTTGTTTCAACACCTTTTGCTTGTTCCTCTATAAAAACAGAAAGAGGCTCATACTGTAGATGTATTTCACAATCAATGAATTTCATATGGGCTACTTACGATCATACAAGGCATAAACAGCTACAATGCCTCTCAAAATTAAACAAGTAATCAGGTATACTAATCAGGTATACAGGTATATTAATTAGGGAGATGTTTTTTTACCTCATGCAGGCAGAATGTGGCCTCAAAGACACCCTTCTTCTGGAGCTCTCTGAGGTTCTCTGTTGTGTTGAAAGGAAAAAGAGGGTTAGGAGTGACGAACAATTGAAGTCAGGGACAAATATGTTGCTAAAGAGATCAATGGAGGGAGCACTTCACATACCTCCTGTGTTGATATGGGTGTGGTGTAGGATGTAATCCACTACTCTGATCCTGAAAAAAAAAAACAGGAAAAGGTAAGAGAACATGTTGGAATTTAATGTGTTTTGCGTATGGAATGGCAAGAGTGAGAGTTCAATGCATCTCACCTGGTTGAGTGAGGGATGATGACACATTTCCGGTCGCCGCTCCAGTTGCAAGCATCAGACACCTTTAGTAGGTACCTGTACTTGTCAAAGATCTCCTTCGGGGCCCGGACACCATAAAACACCTTGTCATCATGAACGATTTTCTGACACAAAAACAGGCAAAGTACATGATGAGCATTGAACGAGGTGAAATTGGATCATTTTGGGAGGATTGGCCATGATGTTACAGTATAACTTTCACACATTCTCTACAGTTGTACACATCCCAATAAAATATTGTACACATCCCAATAAAGGAACATTGCTTCAACAACGCTCCATATAGAATTTAAACGTTTATTCAATCAAGTAACAAACTCACTGTCACTTTCATGWTTTTCTTCCTCAGGTGGTCAATAAAAGCTATCTGCTTCAGAAACTTTGGGTGTTCTTGGTCCTCAACTTTGTCAGCAACTAGAACATAATCATATGTCCTCTGCTGGTGCTGTGGGAAACACACACAAGCTTTTCTGTATTCTAGGGACTGTGTGAATAATTATCACCTGTATGACTATGTATGGCTCTAAGTTATGAATGCGGTGAAATTAATAGATGGTGTGTGTTGCGTTGTCGCTTACCAGAGTTGGGAGTAATGCCTCCATGGTATTGTCAAAGCCATCCGTGTTTCGCTCCTGCAGCTCAATACCATCCTAAAACACAGGGTAACATAGAGGAACAATGTGACATCTCTCTTGTGATACAAGGGCTGGCCCACCTCCCCACCTCACTGCAGTGGTCTGCCAGGCATGTGCCAGTCAGCATGGACCACAAGGAACCTCTCAGCTAACATAATGGTCAATGATGTGCCTTCATTCACTACAGCCAAATCGTCATTGTGGCTTCACTATCCTGTGTCGAAAAAAGGGATACTAGGCAAATTCCTTTTTACAGTTGGTCCATGAGATGTTAATAACACACATCTCTAAGCAGTGGGATAAAACAAATAAAGGCAACTGGGCCWTCCCTCTTGCCATCTCTGTTGTTATGCAGGTTTCTCTCTAAAGCCTGTCAGTCTTTCACTTTCATTCTTCCAGACTCCCACAGGATTTTCCAGATTACAGGCCCCAACACGCCCATCAGTGAAAATGTTCCATAGACTCCTCCTCACACTGATTGGCTGGGAGGGCTTGTAGGCTTTTGCTGTACAAAACGATGGGATTATTTAAACCTCAGAATATAACATTTATATTTTGTTCAAAGGCCACACTGAGTTCTATGCTCTGCTATGTCTCGAGAGACATGATCCAATCTTGACTGATCATATTTTGGAGGTGTGCCACTATTACCCTCTTTAGTGCAGTTGCATAAACTTTAATGAAATAGCCTGTTTCACCAGGAGCACAGCCAAGACCAGGCAAACGTTGAAAGGAGGCTGGCTCTGATGTAGGGTACTGTGTAGTGGATATGGCATGGATTGCCAGAGGAGAGGTGTCATACATCAGGCCTCAGCAGCACATAAATCATAGACACTCTTCAGAGAAACATGGTCCATGGTAAAAAGCTGAGACGTGACAGTTTCTCAAAGATCTGCATGCTTTAGATGAGGATCATGGTGGGAGACTGTTCAGCCGACTTTGAGTGAAGTTATGCTTGAAACCCAAAGGCCAGATAAGTGACCTTTAAATCTGAAATATTTGAAGTTGGTCTTGGATTTTTGTTAATTTATTTTAGCTGCTGCAATGATTCCAGCCTATACAGTGCCTTCGGAAAGTATTCAGACCCCTGGACTTTTTCCATGTTACCTTACAGCCTTATTCTAAAATTKATTAAATAAAAACAATTCTTCAGCAATCGACACACAATACCCACACATAATGACAAAGCAAAAACAGGGATTTAGAATTTTTTGCTAATTTATTAAAAATTAAAACAGAAAAACTTTATTTACATAAGTATTCAGACCATTTGCTATTAGACTCAAAATTTAGCTCAGGTACATCCTGTTTCCATTGATAGTCCACCTCAATTGATTGGACATGATTTGGAAAGGTACACACTTGTCTATAAGGTCCCACAGTTGACAGCGCATGTCAGAGCAAAAACCAAGCCATGAGGTCAAAGGAATTGTACGTAGAGCTCCAAGACAGGATTGTGTCGAGGCACAGATCTGGGGAAGCGTACCAAAACAATTCTGCAGCATTGAATGTTCCCAAGCACACGGTGGCCTCCATCATTCTTAAATGCAAGAAGTTTGGAACCACCAAGACTCGGGGGGAGAAGAGCCTTGGTCAGGGAGGTGACTAAGAACCCGATGGTCCCACTGACAGAGCTCTAGAGTTCATCTGTGGAGATGGGAGAACCTTCCAGAAGGACAACCATCTCTGCAGCAATCCACCAATCAGGCCTTTATGGTAGTGTCCAGACAGAAACCATTCCTCAGTAACAGGCACTACAGCCCATTTGCCAAAAGGCACCTAAAGGCTCTCACACCATGAGAAACCAGATTCTCTGGTCTCTTTGGCCTGAATGCCAAGCGTCACATTTGGAGGAAATCAGGCACCATCTCTACGGTGAAGCATGGTGGTGGCAGCATCATGCTGTGGGGATGTTTTTCAGCGGCAGGGACTGGGAGACTAGTCAGGATTGAGGCAAAGATGAACGGAGCAAAGTACTGCAAGATCCTTGATGAAAACCGTCTCCAGAGTGCTCAGGACCTCAGACTGGGGAGAAGGTTCATCTTCCAACAGGACAACGACCCTATGCACACAGCCAAGACAACACAGGAGTGGTTTCGGGACAAGTCTCTATGTCCTTAAGTGGCCCTCCCAGAGCCAGGACTTGAACCCGATCTAACATCTCTGGAGAGACCTGAAAATAGCTGTGCAGCAACGCACCCCATCTAACCTGTAGGAGTTTGAGAGGATCTACAGAGAAGAATGGGAGAAACTCCCCAAATACAGGTGTGCCAAGCTTGTAGTCATACACAAAAGACTCGATGCCGTAACATAATGTGGGAAAAAGTCAAGGGGTCTGAATACTTTCTGAAGGTACTGTACATGGTCATACTACGAGGCAGAAAATAGTTTCAGGGAACCTCAGCTACAATGAGCCACAGTCAATGCATTCTCAGTCCAAATAAAACACCTGTAAAATGAGGGTGTGTGTGACGTTTGACCCACATCTAGTCCATAGATAAGGCACTGTAGACCACTTTTGTTACAGTAACATAACACAACTCAACTCAGTATACTCACACACAAACGTATTGATTTCTGCACAGGCTATAGCAAGACTGCCATACATTTTAACCTGCTATGACCGTAAACTCTAAAAAGCAGTTTCATTGCCATAATCCATGAGTGAGTATAACATTTTAAAAATACATTATTCCGTCCAACTGATTTTATAATCATTCAAAATACTGTAGGCTACATGAAAACATGTTTCCTAAACGGTTTGCAGGCGAGTTGTTTATAAATCATTTTCCTCACCTGCTCTGGATTCTTGAAGTACATGTTGCAATACGCTCGTAATCCAAATTGAGCGAATATTGATCACCATTCACATCTTCTGTCGTCGGAGCGCCGTTTTCTTCATTACTCACGAAACGTTTACCCTTACTTCAGACATGGAGCTCTAATTATACTAAAAGTAAAATATTAAAAACTACTGTACTGAGCTAAAGATAAGTTGACTTCACTTCCGCGTTTCTGAGTCAATTGCTTTCAGGTAGGTAGCGTCACTGCTTCTCAAAAGGTGAGGCGCTGATATTGAGCGCTTCCCGTGGAATAGCAATGCGGCCATCTGGTCATAATAGGACAGTCGCAGTCGTTTAAAAGGTTTACAGTTAGTGACCAAAACTGAGTCTCTTTGCATCTCTCTACCTGTGAAAGTGCATGCAAATGATTGTGCTTTGCTTATCTGTGAAACCAACGAAATCATTTGACGTTGATATGAATGTAGCAATGTATATTAAAACTCATAAGCACACTTCAAATACACGTCAGATAACTTCTAGACGAATCACAAATGAAACACTATTGGCTTCACATCAGCCATGGAAAATACAGGAACAAATAATCATAAGTGACAAAGAACGATTTAGTTGTGGGAAGACTTTACTGMGCCAATAAATCAATAATAGTTATAGCAATAGGAAAAATGCCACTTACAAGGGTCTACTACAAATACAATTSTTTACATTACACTTCCACCAGTATACGTGACAGCTAAATTCAATATTCTTTGGACTTCAAAACAGCCATATACATTAGCATTACTGACAAGTGCTTTCATTGTTTGAAGTTAATATTCAAAATACACATTTTACATTGATTCTGATAAAGTCAAGAGGCCGAAACCATTCCCTTGATTAGGAAAAAAACTCCACTGGTTGAGGTTCTACAGGGAAGCACTAAAATACTGTTCATATTTAGGGTCCTCAATTATTTCAATTGATTGAGGTCATGCATGTGTACTCTCAGTCCTCCTCCTTCTCTGAAGTCTTGCGGAAGTTCTTCCTTTTGACGTTCCTACTAATGACGAAGCCAATAGGCGGCTGATCCTTCCGATCATTCAGCACACCCTCTGCGTCACCCACCGGTGTCCACTTCCTCTTCCGCTCACTCTCCTTTGGGCGTTGGGGGGCGATTGCTAGGCCTATACCCTCCTCTTCTTCATCATCTAAGTGACAGAGACCCATCCCTGCCTTCTTAGTTCGATCAGGCTTGTTAACTTCTKCAGMKTCATCYTTCTGTGGCCRGCTAGGCCTGGAGAACACRATCTTATGCTCTGAGCTAYTGCTCTGGCCCTGGTTGAAAGTAGGTGTAAAAGGCTCTTCAGGATCATCTTCCATCGTGTTCTCCTTCTYCTKCTGCTGCAGGCTYTGTATGTACTGCTGAGCCWCCATGCTATTCTTGCTGTCACTGGTCTCTGGCACATCCTCCAGGTCRTARCGCGTCCAGCGCTCAGGATTCACCAGGTAATCTGGCACTCCTCTCTTCTGAGGAGGCTTGCTGACCAATTCCCCCACCTTCTCCCCATACTTCTTTCCACTCGGCAGCAGTGGGGGTGGAGGGGGACGTGCAAAGACCCCGTCAATGACATTGTCCTGGCCCAGATGGGATGAGGACAGCTTAGCGGCACTCTCCAGGCAATCAAAGATGCTTCGGCTGCGGTTGGAGAAGCTTGAGCTGCCACCTGTCAGACTGAATGCAGGTTTCTTGGGACCGGGACCAGGGCAAGAGTTCTGGTGCTCTTCATCATCAGATGAGGACAAGTCTTCCACCTTTGGGTCTATGGACTCATTACGCTCTTCAGGGTCGGAGTAACTCAGAGAGAGGTCATCTGTCAGCTTGATGGCGTCACTGTTGGACAGCTTGTTACGGCCACCGTCTCCGTGGTCCTCTTGCTCACACATTGCTCTCAAGGGCCTGGGTCTGATACCACATGAAAAAAAACAACTTTCACACAGTCAAGGGGCCAAGAGCCTGGAAGAGTATGAGAGGGTTGTTCTGAGTGGTAATTGAAACATATAATATGTACGGTAATATAGCATGCATTATAATATTTTCACTTTGTCAAGAAATGACTGACCTTAGCCTGGTAGAGCTGCAACACCGCCACTTTCTGTATCAGTGAGGTTCAAGGGTGATGGCAGTCCTTCTACCCTTAACAGACACACAGAAAGATATACATTAAAAACAGCAACACGGATCTAGCCATTTAAAGCTTAGGCCTATACTGTAAATAATAAGTACATTGACAGGTAAAAACAATTAAACTAACATTTCAGAGCAATTGCACAACATCAACACAAGATGTCAAGTGTGACATCAGGTGTGGTGAGTCAACTGCAGATGAGTAGGCCTATAAGTCCTCTGCAGCGTAGTGTGAACATTGAGTACTGTAAGTGGGTGCATCTGTACCGATGGCCTTCAGATAATTTAATGTTTGACATCCTACGTAATGTTACTGTTTGTGTTAGTGTGAGAACGTATCTTACTGGAGTTGCAGACTCACAGGTTGCGGGAGCTGGTTGGGATGCTGCTCAGCTCAGATAACTCAACAAATGTGTGGGGATTGATGACAGCTCCAACTTTTGCCATGGTGTGACCAATACCAGACTAAAATGGTGTAGCGACAATCTGTAAAAAATACACACAGATCACAGTCTGTTACCCACTCACTGCATATATGTAAATTGTGATTACATTGCATACATACAACTAGACTCATATACTTAGATTGATCTGCACACAACACAGTAGCTCTGGTCCATCACGCAATGACAATGAGTTGCCTTGTATACCACCCATAGAGATATTGTAGTTAGAGGACGCAACATTGTATCTGTCCCATTATGACTTCTGCTAGAGCATGGGCAAAGCAACTGAGGCCAACTCCATTTTGAAGTAGTCAATTTTCTCCTTCTACTACTTCTATGGAGTTTGTAAACAAACTGAAAAGAGGCATACTGCCACCTTAAGTGTTGTTTGAACAGGTAGTTATGGGATGTTATGGGATGTTTGCGCATGAGTATAATTAATTGGCTGATCCCTCCATCAACCTGGATGGAATTATTTGATCCTTCCTTAACCTATAGGATGTCCCACCCTGTTGACTACTTAAACATGTTTAAAGTCCTCAATGGCGCTGCCCATCCTAAAACGGGCCTGAGTCCTACATCTAGCTCAATGATACTGCAAGAGAAGCTCTGGTCCACGCTTGTGCAAGCAGCTCGTAGTGCAGATCCCACGCATAAGCGTGGATCAGGGTCTTTTGACGATAATGAAAGTACTCCTAAGCCGTCTTTTGGGAGAAAGTACTCCTAACCCGTCTTTTGGGAGAACGTACACCCTGCACATACAGAGAAAAGTAATCCCGCAAACTACAAACATGTTTACTTTGATGAGTTACGATGAAAGGATATGGAAAACGACAAAGCAGGGGCATCTCGTCGCCGTGCGATGGACAAGAGCTAACACAGCGACTACGCCCCCTAACATTAGTAGCTAGTTCGTGCGTATCTCAGGTCTCCTAGCTAGCTTTTGTTTGTCATGGTATTTGACGGGAAGACAGCATAACAACATGCAGGGTTGAGTAATTCACCAAGGAGTAAACCAGTTGTGGAAATCGACGTTGGATATCTAACTAATGTCAACTAGTAGCCTCGTTGGCTAGCTAACGTTAGCTGTAGCTGACTTTGAATAAAGGGAGGGTGGAACATACCACAACCACACACAAGCATTCTATATCTTACAATACTTCATTGATACGCTGGAATGTGTTCAGTAAACTATCTAGCTACTACATAAAGCGTTCAAAGCTGATTTGTGTTGCTAGCTAGCTGCATCTACCGCTTTACCTTCTTCACGCTGGCGCTGCAACTTCGGTTTGCATGCTGTAATGTATGCTGGGTAGGGTAGTTTTCCCCGCTCCTGCCTTTAGTGGGCAAATAACCCAATCGTCATCCTTACCGCCACCTACAGTAGTCTAATGGATTGTAAATGTAATGCAAGTGTAGGCCTAAATCAGAGTTTCTAAAAATATATCTTATTCGCTGAGGTTTAACGGTGGTTGGCATCCAATTTCTGTTGAATTACCGCCACCAAGACTGGGGTATAAATTCTTACTGAGCTAAAGGCTAGAGCTGCCGTTTTCAAGGAGCGGGACTCTAACCCGAAAGCGTATAAGAAATCCCGCTATGCCCTCCGAAGAACCATCAAACAGGCAAAGCGTCAATACAGGACTAAGATCGAATCTTACTACATCGTCTCTGACACTCGTCAGATGTGGTAAGGCTTGCAAACCATTACAGACAACAAAGGGAATCACAGCCGAGAACTGCCCAGCGACACGAGCCTACCAGAGGAGCTAAACTACTTCTATGTAAATAACATTGAAACATGCATGAGAGTGTAACTTTACGTCCGTCCCCTCGACCCGGGCGCRAACCAGGGACCCTCTGCACACATCAACAACAGTCACCCACGAAGCATCGTTACCCATCGCTCCACAAAAGCCACGGCCCTTGCAGAGCAAGGGGAACCACTACTTCTAGGTTTCAGAGCAAGTGACGTAACTGATTGAAACGCTATTAGCGCGTACCCGCTAACTAGCTAGCCATTTCACATCCGTTACAAGAGCACCAGCTGTTCCGGAAGACTGTGTGATCACGCTCTCTGCAGCCGATGTGAGTAAGACCTTTAAACAGGTCAACATTCACAAGCCCGCAGGGCCAGACAGATTACCAGGACGTGTACTGCGAGCATGCGCTGACCAACTGGCAAGTGTCTTCACTGACATTTTCAACCTCTCCCTGTCCGTGTCTGTAATACCAACATGTTTTAAGCAGACCACCATAGTCCCTGTGCCCAAGAACACTAAGGTAACCTGCCTAAATGATTACCGACCCGTAGCACTCACGTCTGTAGCCATGAAGTGCTTTGAAAGGCTGGTCATGGCTCACATCAACACCATTATCCCAGAAACTYTAGACCCACTCCAATTTGCATACCACCCTAACAGATCCACAGATGATGCAATCTCTATTGCACTCCACACTGCCCTTTCCCACCTGGAAAAAAGGAACACCTATGTGAGAATGCTATTCAGTGACTACAGCTCAGCGTTCAACACCATACTGCCCTCAAAGCTCATCAATAAGCTAAGGACCCTGGGACTAAACACCTCCCTCTGCAACTGGATCCTGGACTTCCTGATGGGCCGCCCCCAGGTGGTAAGGGTAGGTAACAATACATCCGCCACGCTGATCTTCAACACAGGGGCCCCTCAGGGGTGCGTGCTCAGTCCCCTCCTGTACTCCCTGTTCACTCATGACTGCACGGCCAGGCACGACTCCAACACCATCATTAAGTTTGCCGATGACACAACAGTGGTAGGCCTGATCACTGACAACGACGAGACAGCCTATAGGGAGGAGGTCAGAGTCCTGGCCGTGTAGTAGCAGCACAACAACCTCTCCCTCAACGTGATCAAGACAAAGGAGATGATTATGGACTACACGAAAAAGAGGACAGAGCACGCCCCCATTCTCATCGACAGGGCTGTAGTGGAGCAGGTTGTGAGCTTCAATTTCCTTGGTGTCCAAATCACCAACAAATTAACATGGTCCAAGCACACCAAGACAGTCGTGAAGAGGGCACGACAAGGAGACTGAAAAGATTTGGCATGGGTCCTCAGATCCTCAAAAGGTTCTACAGCTGCACCATTGAGAACATCCTGACTGGTTGCATCACTGCCTGGTATGGCAACTGCTCGGCCTCCGACCGCAAGGCACTACAGAGGATAGTGCGTACGGCCCAGTACATCACTGGGGCCAAGCTTCCTGCCATCCAGGACCTCTATACCGGGCAATGTCAGAGGAAGACCCTAAAAAGTGTTAAAGACTCCAGCCACCCTAGTCATAGACTTTTCTCTCTGCTACCGCACGGCAAGCAGTAACAGAACGCCAAGTCTAGGTCCAAGAGGCTTCTAAACAGCTTCTACCCCCAAGCCATAAGACTCCTGAACGTCTAATCAAAGGGCCACCCAGACWATTTGCATTGTTGTTATCATCTACGCATAGTCACTTTAATAACTCTACCTACATGTACAAATTACCTCAACTAACCAGTGCCCCCGCACATTGACTCTGTACCGGTACCCCCCTGTATATAGTCTCGCTATTGTTATTTTACTGCTGCTCTTTACTTACTTGTTACTTTTATTTCTTATTCTTATTCATATTTTTTTTAACTGCATTGTTGGTTAAGTAAGCATTATTAAGATRTATWKWWWWWWWWWWWWWWWMWATAYATGTTGTATTCGGCGCATGTGACTAATACAATTGATTTGATTTGAATTCATTATACTTTGATCCACAAAATGGAAAACATTTAACTATCGTTATGAACGCTGAACCAACCTCTCTGAAGCATACATCACTCATTGACCTATCCCTCTGTGCTGTCACAGATCTACTAGGCCTACTCACAGGGATTCTCTCAGGATCCCCCACTGCCTCAGCATAAGACACCTTCTGTACTACTTACTCTGACTCTGGCCAACTCAACCTGCCACTCTTGCACAGACTCTTTCGATCCCTAGCAGACATGGGCACCCCACAGTTGACACACACAACCTTTTCCACCAAAACTTTCAGTGTTTCCCCCTACTAATACCCAATAGTTTTTTTTTCTCTACAAAAAMAAACAAACTAGAAAGTGGGTTAAATTTTAAGAACCATCACCCATCTTCAATTAGTACTGTACTCTGTCAGAGAGAACATCTCTTGAATACATTTGAAATATATTATATATAATTTATGCCTAATTCTAAGAGAAAGTAAATATATATATATGTATGCAGTTTGCTTGGTGGACTGTGTTTCTTCACATAGCCCAAATTGAAATAATTTAGTAGGATAGTCAGTTAGGCTCATATGGTTAGGCTGTACAAAATATTTATTAATTTGGTGAAAATTGAAGGGTTTTCAAAACCGTACAAAATTACCAAACATCAAGTTTGAGGCCATTCACATGGTAAAATGCATGATGCACTAATTCCCAAGCACAATGATTTGCCGACAGAATGTGCGTTATTTTGCCACTCCCCTTTAATATGTATCGTGGATAGAGAAGCAGTATGAGTGCAATCATAATATGATAGCATATGTCAAGACAATGTTGGGCTATTCTTTCAGCCAATGAATGCCAGAATCCTAGATTTTGGTGTGAAACCCAAGCCTCAAACTCAAATACAGTGGATCGAGGATCGAGCCGTGGGGTGGCATCCTCTCTCTCCGTCCTCACTTTCCTGAAAAAGCAACTCCTTCCTTATAGTCGGTGGAGATGAGAAGAATAACGGGAAAGGCAAGGGATGAAATTTTGATCGAAATGAAGAGCGCAATGGACTCCCAGATTGGAGGTAAAAAGCACATTCGGAGATTAGCCTACTTTGGTAATATACACGGTAAACGTAGGCTATACCATAATCTTTGTTTTCATTGGCTATTAAGAAGTTTACTATAGCGCTTTCAGAAAATGCTCAAGGAAACGCATCCAACCAAAGGCTACTTCTATCAGTTTTGTGACTAGAAATTCCACTGTCTATCATTTGGGTTCGGAATAATGTTTGGCTAATGGCTATTACTTCTGTCTGTGCCATATGTCACTTACGTTAGTGGGCTACCTGGATGACAGGCACATACAATGTTTTGCCTAAAGATTCGCAAATGTTATGGAATTTACATGTTATTTATAACAGATTATGTTTCGGAAACAGTTTCACAGTTGTACAACTAAATGGAAAAGGTTTGAAAAATAGTTCTGAAATGACTGAAAATACTTGCGATGACGCCATTCACATGCTGACAGGTCTACTGGGAGAGAGAAGGACAAACTTGAAGTTTGAGAAACTGACAAATTAAAGTAACTGTCCAGTGTTTCCAGATTTATATGAAATAGGACCAATAATTAATTACAATATGAGTGAAATCGTTCTCCTTCCAAAAAATTGCAATTAAGTATGTTATGTTTTCTGCGTTGGAATGGTGTGGGCATATATGGTCCCAAAAAATATTTACGCTAGTAGACTGCTGATTGGCCATCTAGAGGATGACATCATCCTCTATAAGGAAATAGCAAGCATTTTTTTTAACATCTGTTTGAGATACAAGTTTGAGGCGGGTTTTTTAAAGTGTTTTCTCTCCAATTTATGCTTTGGCCGCATGAGTCAGCAACATTATTTGGGTATGAGTTATCAGAATATTATCTTTTGAAAGAGATTTTTACTGGACAGGTACTTGAAGCTCATTCCAGAAAGAAGTCTGTAAAATGGCATGTATTTGGCAATTTCTTTGTTGATTTACACATCAGCATTCAAAGTGATTAGTATTGAGTCCATATAAGTTGAATATTATTCATAATGATGTAATTCTAATAATTTCCAAGCAGGTTTGTGATAAAAAAATTATTGCAGATGGATGTCTTATTCAATGCAAGGTTGATCTGTTGTGCTAATGTATAGGCCTAGTAAAGCTGATGCAAGCGGCACTCTCCTTATCTATATCCCTCTATTGAGAACTTATTAGTCACTCCATACTGCACAAGGAATGCCGCTTGAAACTGGCCATTGTTGTGTCCATGCCCAGCCTTTTAAACACCATTAACTGCCCTATAACTTCAGTATTGCTCTCAGTATTGCTCCCCTACGTCTCCCTTAAATGTGCTCCTGTGTGAATAAGCTGTGTCCTATGTTCATGTTTTCTGTGAAATTTCATGGCGAAAAGGAAACAAGTTACAGGTAGACATCTGCAATGGTGTGCTAACACAGACATGTCCAGTCCATCGCATGTGGTTGTCCTTAACTGTCTAATCATTGATTTGTAAAATCCAACACAAATTGGATTGCTAATTGTATTCAGTTATTTCCTAGTTTCAGGATGTGTCAAAGGGCGTCAGTAGGCCTCTAATCCATATCTTTAACCTTTGCTTTGTGTGGAGCCACACTGTCCCAAGGTAATACTCACATAATTACACGCTGGAGACCAGATAGTTGTTAACATTGAGTGCATGAACACTTAAACACAATCTTCTGCTGATAGTCTCTCTACCTTGAGTGCCAATCTAGACAGGGAATAGACCATGATGCTATGGACTGACTGAGCAGTCACTCACTGAAGAGATCTGTAGGGAGGAGTTGGACTGTAACAGTACTACTGTTTTTCCAATTGTGCTTCGTGACCAATAGGCCGTAAAGATCAGAATATATGCAGAATATATTACTAGATCACATTTGTTACAACAAAAATGTCACAATTTGTGAGAATGTGGCAGTGTGCCTATACAGAGTTGCCCGCAGAGACGACTTTGTCTCCAAATACAGCCATCCACTGCATAATGTGTTAAGCTGTCATGGTAGCAAGGGTCCCTCTATGAAATGTTGCTGGTTGAGAGGTAGCTCAGAAAATGTAGAGCTGCTGTGGGTAATAAACAGATTTGAACAATTACAAATGTTCCTTTTGTTAAAAATACTTTGTAGGCTGCAATGTATGGCTTCATAGAAAAAGTACTTGAGCATTCATAATGTCGACAGTAAAGTGGTTTCAATAATGCCGCAGTAATTATGGTTTTGAGATATTGTTACATCCGTCTCTCTGCTGGGAAATTAAGTGAGTTGGAGCAAGTTCACTGATGGATGGAAACAGTCAGGCTTCCCTCCAACCTCTCTCACACTGTTTACATCCCTCTTAGCATTTCACCCCTATAGGGCTGCATGTCGCCTAGTGGTTAAGAGCGTTGGGCCAGTAACTGAAATGTTGCTGGTTTGAATCCTCGTGTTGATTAGGTGAAAAATCTGTTGACTCTGCTGTCCATTTAACTTATTTTGGTATTACAGAAACAGGGCCAAGTGATGGGGTTCCACTATCTCTGAACAATAGGTATTTCTGTTCTTAATGTGTAGTGAGTTGAATGAGCAGGTTAATTTAAGGAMAATCTGTCACTTGCCCTTTTGTGTTAAGGCTCCTTGTTAGTAAATATCCACAGTACGGCTGACTACCCACACTGGGTCTAGATAGTGTGGAGTTCTGTGTTGATAGACTGCCCTTTCACACCAACGGCTTTGTGTTGGCTGTTATCAGGGAAAACCTTCCTGGGAAAAACTTCCTGCACAATAACAATAACAAAGATCTATTTATATGTGCGTCTGTGTTGTGGATCACCATGTTGACAGTTTTATATAGGGACTGAACGTGAATAGACTTCAGGTTCATCGGCATCTAGTATATAATACAGTTCTATTACAGAATAATTTTTTTTCATAGTTATATTACCCACATGCTCACACTGGCTGCCTTGTTATGGCTCTAAATCATTTACATTTCCAAAATAGTTTTGTTGAAAGGTTCCGATAAGGCACTGTAGTATTATCAAATATTAGGCCTGCTATTCTACAAAGTAAACAACATCTCTCACTATCGTAGTAAAACCTCTATTCATTTCATAGCGTGTTACCAATTCTGCATGCCTAATTGGTCTTGATCGGGGGCAGTCAGGCACAAACTAGGCCTAAATAATCATATTTGCATTATAGCACTCACCCTTAATCATTGATGATCTAATAAGAAACGTATTAGACAGCTGTGCGCCGCTTCCATTTAAGGTGTTTTATATCTGGTGGGGAGGGCAAGCCAGTGAATTCATCTTGGCTCACAGACTAGGGGGAGCCCCAGTGTTGCCATGGAAACTGGCTGAGTAATTATATTTTCTCTTTGATAGCTGAGTTAGACAGACTGTGGGCAGTATCTGAATATCTGAATATAGGCGAGAGGGTTAACTCACTTCTCATATAAATACTTCTCTGATAAAAACATTACACGCCTGGACTTTTCTCCTTTCACCTCCAATTGGTTATTATCCCTTATTTGGTCTTCCACAATTACATTTTAATGGCCATGAGCAGATTAATATATACATCTGAGTAACATTGGTCGATGCACTTGATCACAGTGGGCTTTGTGATTGTGTTGTTTTGTGGGTTTAGGAAGCTCTGTGCCAAAGCATTCCATGTTCTATCTGTGGGTTAACCTGGGCATCACATCTGAACAGGCAACAAGCTACGAAGAACAAAGAACAAAAGTTTGTTTTCATGTACTCTGCCATATCCTCAGTGGCGATTATGCAGTACGCAACAAGGCCAAAGGGTGCAGATGAGAAAAATTAGGGCAATAATTCTGAAGGACAAAATCTGTAATATTCTAACATTTCTACTTTTCCTCCTTATGCAAGAATGCCTCATTCAAACAGTATAGTATTAGAAGGATGACATTTCATGTCTGTTTTAGAGAAGATAAAGTATGAATTCTGCTATTTCATGTCTGTTTTAGAGAAGATAAAGTATGAATTCTGCTATCTGCTCTGCCCATGATCCCTCGCTGGGAGGTGCACCGGGGTATTGGTCTACTCTACTGATCTAACATTCAGGGTTTTGTCAAGGCACAGTTCCCTTCTGGGACTAGGCCTGTGGTATCCTGGAGATAAGAAGGGAGATTTTGTTTGTTCCATGTGCAGAAAGTCGTCAACAGACGATGTGAGAATAGGGATTCAAAACAGCTTTCCAACTGGGCAAAAACTGGTTGAATCAACATTGATTCCACATCATTTCAACAACAAAATGTAATGTGATGACGCTGAATCAACGTGGAGAACTGATTGGATTGGAAAAAAGTAATCAACAAAAGGGAATTTTATATTTTTTTTCACAGAATTTACAACCTAATTACATCCTAAATTAAATCCTAAAGTTAGCATGTGGTTACTTCAGCAAGGTAAACAAAAGCAAAACATGGATTGGTCTCTCTTCCTACAGGGTAAGGAAACCAATGTAATTTCAGTGAGGTATCCTGTRTRTTGTCTTTCCCCTGAGAAAATKWACTTGGGGATGATGTCARTAGTTAGGCTATTGGAGCCAGGAGTCATGTATGTTTKAGTCARTCAAAAGAAGCCAGTCTGATATATCATGGTGCTATTTTTAGCTGGAGCTACAAGGATGATAAGAGTTTAGACATAATAGGTCACGTCAGGCCATGGGTGCAACTCGATGTGACATTTGTTGGTGCGGTTTTCATTGGTGTCATGTACACTAACTTCTTTCAACAATAGGATGTATGTTGCACATAGACCTCACATGCTGGCCTTTAGATGATCCATCTGCTGTGTGTAGGGCCATAAGACATATGGCCGGTTATCTTACCATGTTGGTCATGAGTGAATGAGAATGTGGTGAATGTCTGTGGCCTACAGTGTTTCCCTGATAAACTAATCAGCTCTAGTTATGTGGGGGATGAATGGCACATAATGGGCCATCATTTCCATTTAGTACTTATTGACTACAGTATAACAGACATATTGGAATGCTTTAACCTTAGTCTAGATAGTCCATCTAATTAAATAGGGTACAGCGTCACTGTGCAGCATCACAATGCCTATTATAACTGTATTTTTTTATTTATTACAACTGTATTTTTTATTTATTTATAAACTGTCTTTTATCTATTAGAAACTGTGAGAATCCCTGGCCTAACATGACATGACATTGACACCTTGTAGTTCATCAAGAGAACAATTTCTCCATCATCAATAAGCTTTCTCTGATAGAGCCAACTGTGATATGATGATGATGCTCAGAGCCCTGGGTCTGGACACCCCCTCTGCAACTGGATCCTGGACTTCCTGACGGGCAGACCACAGGCTGTGGGGGTAGGCAACAACACCTCCTCCACACTGACTCTTAACACGGGCCCCCCAGGGGTGCCCTCAGTCCTCTGCTGTACTCCCTGTTCACCAACGGCTGTGTGGCTTTGCACGACACCAACTCCAACATCAAGTTTGCTGACGACACCACGGTTGTAGGCCTGATAAGCAACAACGATGGTATCGCCTATAGGGAGAGTAAGTTAACTGGCATTGTGGTGTAAGGACAGGCGACCTCTCCGTCAGTCAAAAAAAGGAGTTGATTCTTGACTTCAGGAAGGGAAGGGAAGTTCCCCGATCCACATCAACGGGACTGCAGTAGAGAGAGTCACTAGTTTTATGTTCCTCAGCATCCACATCAAGAGTGACTTGTCTGGACCAACACACCACCACTCTTGTCAAGAGTGCGCAACAGTGTCTCTATACTTCCTAAGGCAGGCTGAAGAAATTTGACATGCCACCCCGGGTCCTCTCCAAATATTACAGCTGAACCATCGAGAGCGTCCTGACGGTTGCATTACGGCCTGGTACGGTCGGGAATTTCTCTGGCCAGACCGCAAGTCCCTTCAGAGGGAGGTGAAGACAGCCCAGCACATCACTGGAATTGTGCTGTCACCCTTCCAGGACATCTACTCAAAACGGTGCATGAGGAAGGCCTGCAGCATCATCAAGGACCAAACACACCCCAGCCATCAGCTCTTCACTTCATTACCATTAGGCAAACAGAATTGGAGCATGAGGTATGATACCTACAGGCTCAGAGACAGTTTCTATCTAAAGTTGTATATGGCCAATATACCACAGCTAGGGGCTTTATCGCAGCGCAATCTGCGTTGGTTTTTCGTGCATAAGAACAGCCCACACCCCTCGGACCTTATAGCTTAAATGGATGTGCAAGACAATGTGGGATATTCATCACTCCAGACTACCCACTGAAGTACTTGTAGGTCAGCTACAGTAGGGTGAGATGTTCTCTAGGACTTCATCAATGTGCTTATCAATGTCAGTTTAATTTAGAGTGTGCTGGAGACTACAGAACGTGTTTACAGTAAGTTGGTTGTTCTGCAGACAGTGGGTGTTTATGTTAATGTACATCTTCACTAGTGGATCTCCTACTATCTGAATGTGGGTCTAGTTCCAGGAGGTGGTACACTACGTGACAAAAAGTATGTGGACACCTGCTCGTCGAACATCTCACTCAAAATCATGGGCATTAATATGGAGGGTCCCCCCTTTGGTGCTATAACAGCCTCCACTCTTCTGGGACGGCTTTCCACTAGATGTTGGATCATTGCTGGGGGACTTTCTTCCATTCAGCCACGAGGATTAGTGAGGTCGGGCACTGATGTTGGGCATTTAGGCCTGGCTCGCAATCGGCTTTCCAATGCATCCCAAAGGTGTTCGATGGGGTTGAGGTCAGAGCTCTGTGCAGGCCAGTCAAGTTCTTCCACACCGATCTCGACAAACCATTTCTGTAAGGACCTCGCTTTCTGCACGGGGGCATTGTCATGCTGAAACAGGAAAGGGCCTTCCCCAAATGACTGCCACAAAGTGGAAGCCAGAATCGTCTAGAATGTCATTGTAATGTGTAGCGTTAAGATTTCCCTTCACTGGAACTAAGGGGCTAGCCTGAAACATGGAAAACAGCCCCAAACCATTTTCCTCCTCCACAAACTTTACAGTTGGCACTATGCATTGGGCAGGTAGCGTTCTCCTAACATCCGCAAAATCCAGATTCGTCCGTCGGACTGCCAGATGGTGAAGCATGATTTATCCCTCCAGAGAACATGTTTCCACTGCTGTGGCAAGCTTTACATCACTCCAGCCAACGCTTGGCATTGCGCCTGGTGGTCTTAGGCTTGTGTGCGGTGCTCGCCATGGAAACCCATTTTATGAAGCTCCAGACAAACAGTTTCTTGTGCTGACATTGCTTCAAGAGGCAGTTTGGAACTCGTGTAGTGAGTGTTGCCACTGAGGACAGATGATTTTTACGTGCTTCAGCACTCGACGGTCCCGTTCTGTGGCTTGTGTGGCCTACACTTCGCAGCTGAGCCGTTGTTGCTCCTTGACGTTTTCACTTCACAGCACTTACAGTTGACGGCGGCAGCTCTAGCAGAGCAGAAATGTTAAAAGGTGGCCTCCTATGACAGTGCCCACTTTGAAAGTCACTGAGCTCTTCAGTAAGGCCATTCTACTGCCAATGTTGTTCTATGGAGATTGTATGGCTGTGTGCTCGATTTTATACACTTATAAACGGGTGTGGCTGAAATAGCCGAATCCACTAATTTGAAGGGGTGTCCACATACTTTAAATATATGGGTATATACAAACAATAGTGTATTTATATTTATGTGTTTAACCATACTGTATTTGAGGATATGTGTATCCCATTGTTTCATTTTTTGAAAACATTGAAAAATGTGTGTTGCTTGGGTGCTGAGGTATCTATGAACGCATGTATACTATGCATATACTATACGTGGTGTTTCTGCATGTGTGTGGATGTGCTGCTATCTATAATGTCTAATAAAAGTGGCCTTGTCCCTGTTTGTAACACCACTCCTCTCTCTCTTTGTTTGCTCAGCTCTGGACTGATAATGACTGTTGCAGTACAATCATCACAGCTTGGCACAGCTTCTTTGGAAAATCCTCTGCTAGTTTGACCTTCATAGGGTTAGGGATGCTTGTGCTCCGAACATCTGGCTGGCTGGCAGTCTCAACATCATTCCAACCTCATGAGTTGTCTCTTTTATTTACCTCTCAGCTGTACAGAGCGGCTCCCTCGAGCCTCTCATTGGCTTGCAAGGCACTCAGTCAAACCTCTGGTTCTTTAAAATATCCCACTCATCCAATGAAAGAAAGGCTCAGGGCAGAAGGAATCCTTCTGTGGTAAGCTAGATTGTGTTCGTCTGAGGGAACTACAGGGCTATGACTGTGCTGCTGCCCCTCCCCCATCCCTCCGTGTATGTAGAGGCCTAACTCCCCACGGGAAGTGCTTGTTTCCCAGCATTCAGAAATAACCAGGAGGCAGGCAGTGCTGCAACATGAGCACATTCCTCCTCTAGCGGTTTCTGCCAGGCTGGGGGAGTGCTCTGCGCTGCTGCTGGAATGCTGTGTGTATCTGTCTGTGTGTCTAGATGGAAAGTGTGCTTTTGTGCTAGTGGGTCTTTATAGGTATATGTGTTTAGTTCTTTCCCCTGGTTTTATCTCTGAGAGCCTCTTGAGAGAGTGAGTGTCTTCATGTCTATTTCACCATGCTGTTGCCCTGAGGGCAGTCCATGTCAACACAGTGTTGTGTTGGGGTGTTCTGACATCTGACCACAACACAGTTCCACTGACAGACTAATGCTGTTTTCTTCACATCAGCAATCCCTGCTCTCAATATAGAACTATTACCTAATAGGAGGGAGACCGACTCGATCATCTGCAAAATCATTGGCAAATCTGTAGAAAAGGATTGTCGGTGGAAACAGAGGGATGGGTCATGGGATTTCATGGGGTTTAAGTAGTGTATCTGATGACATTACAGTCATTTTAGTTAAATAACATAGCTTTATTTTTCTAGGATTCATTTAGCCAATTGACTGTATGTAGTGAAGCTATCATACATGACCACAGGGAACAAGTTTGACCCTTTCATATCAAGTGTATGTTGTATCTCATATGACCTATTAGGCTAGTTGGTGTGATGAGGCTGGAATAATTACGTAAAATATATAGACAATTAACCCATTGCTTTCTCTCAAGTAAATGAGTGGTTACACATTTCTGTACACATATCACTATGCCATTTGTACATTGTAAATAGTTTTCTGTTAAAGGGGCAATCCTTAGCCCTATACCTCAGTTCAACATACATTTTTTATTTACATTTGTTTGAGTTGTCAACTAACGTGAATTCACCATGACATTAGATTTAGGTTCAAAGTTGGGTGAAATAGAGATGAAATTCCCTTATGTTGATGACTTTTTACAAATCCAATCAGTTTTCCACGATGATTCAATGTCATCACATAAAAAAAATGTTTTGAAATGATGTGGAAACAACATTGATTCAACCAGTTTTTGCCCAGTGGGATAGATGTAAGGACGGACCTTCCAAGATATCAACATTATATTTTAAACCATGTTTTGAGGCTATACTGTGTTTGTTTACATATACAATATTTACCAACATTGGATTAAAACTAGTTTATATTTTGGGTTCTGATGGGGTGTGACAGTTAAACTAAGCTCATGAGGCATGTATAAGTTATATTATTCAAGAATCAATGGACTCATATGCAGTATATCATTATACTATATATCATAAGTCCAAAAATGTATGTAGCAACTGCAGATTGCCCTTTATGGGAACTAATCKCTGCTCGTGTTTCTTTTCTCTTCACAGAGGAATGTAATGTCCACAGTCTTAATAACTTTATAGAGGACGGAGGTACACAGCTACCTGGACACACAGAGGTGAGTCCCATGACCCCATGTTGACCTGCCTGGACACTCT
This sequence comes from Salvelinus sp. IW2-2015, assembly GCF_002910315.2. Taxonomy (NCBI): domain Eukaryota; kingdom Metazoa; phylum Chordata; class Actinopteri; order Salmoniformes; family Salmonidae; genus Salvelinus; species Salvelinus sp. IW2-2015. Next base: position 63,502,564 of record NC_036855.1, read on the forward strand.
CCTTTCACTCTACATTAACATATCCCTGCCCTAGATGACTTCCCAAGCTCTCTGTGCTGTAATGCAGCAGTGTTCTGCAATGCAACGGGCAAATTTAATTGAAAGCTGCAACAAACAAAAAACACATCAAATTATTTACATGATAAAGGTTAACGAAATGTTGAAGGTATACTGGATTAGTAGATCCAACTTGTAAGTCGCTCTGGATAAGAGCGTCTGCTAAATGACTTAAATGTAAATGTAATACATTTTGGCACTTATGTGCGTATTTGGCTGTAAGAAATGTATGATTATGTGTTTTGATTTTAGTCTTCCTCCACATGCTTGATCGATCCCCATCCATGATCAATATTCTTGATCAATAGTGAGCGTGTATTGAAAAGAGGTTGTTTTGCATGCCTTTGTGTACCTTGCCTAAGTTGGAAACAACTGACCTCTTTCTACTACAGTTCTCATTGTTCAGTCACAAGACCTCAGTGTCTCTCAGAGAGCTCCTCTCTTTATCAGATCASCTCTCCCCAGGCAATAAGCACAAACTAAAATACTGCCTACAGAGAGAATATTACTGTGTCTGTTCTGTGTCCGTGTCCGTGTTCTCTATCCAGCATTAATCTGTTATTCAAGAACTAGCGAACTTGAACATTTTCTCTCTCACTCATATTCAAGCATGCTTTGACACATAAAGGTGGAAGGCCATACATTTCAAATKGTTCTMATATGCTTTCCACAWCCTAATTCTGTTGATGATTATAGGAATTAAATGCTGTATYCACACCCTGTTTCCTTCCTCCCTGTTTGTGGGTGTGGGGGCTGATAAACAAAAAGGGGAGGGGCTCTGTTTCTCTTCCCGACCGCAGTGTGTTCTCCAGAGCCAGGATACCGCTGTATCTAGGGACCCGCCTCTGTTTTGTCGCACACTAAGCTAATTGGACTGAAGCGCTTTTCCTCCTAGTCACACGGTGAAACAGACCCCACACAGGCAATACTTCTTCACAATTGAGGTTCAAAAGATGATKTAAKACCTGGAATTGGTGAACATAATCTTAGCCGATTGGATCAAGAAAAGCCATTTYCCTCCACTCCAGGKCCAAGACTGTGTCGATAAGGTTTTTTCCCCTCTGTCGTCCTAACTGCAGKGCATAGCACTGTAAAACCTTAGCTGTACMCCTCAGGTGGAATAAAACCAGGAGTAAACAAACCTAGTTGAGAAACAGCCTTTAACCTACTGTATATACAATATCCTGAATTTCACAAACATTTAACTTTTTAACAAGGGTGATTTCTCCTACACATGCTTAATATGCTTATAAATAAACTGAAGTGTGGAGTGTTGAACTGAGAAACTGGACCCTGGCAAACTGGAGTGTGGAGCATTGTGATTGAAGAGTATTGTCAGTGCCAGGTTTGGGGCTTGAATCAAGAAGTGGCTGTATACTGGTCTGGGATGATCTGAGAATATCAAGACTAGGTTTAACGTTATTATAAAAACCAAAACGTTCATTTCAGGCCCTAGTGCAGTATGTACCACATTGCTTCCCATAGTTGAGGGCTACGTTTAGCATAATGATAGGCATGCCTTCACTGGAAAGTGTCCAGGAGCCAYTGCCTCCTAACTCCTATTCAAGTTACATAAGACAAACCACACAAAAGAGAGAAAGTCCACACTCATTACAAAATACATTTGTTTATTTAATTTTGGGTGTGTCCTAAACTATATACTAAACTACGACCATGTACTTTTAATGTACTTTTAACGTACATCGTCACATTCAGTAAACAGATGTTCTCTGTTCATAGGAGGAGAGAAATAGTTTGTGTGGGTTAGTGTTCTGACACTCTTCTCTGTCTGCCCTCCAGACTGACAGACTACAGCAGAACAAAGACACCGTGTTCTTCAGGGACGGGGTTCGCAGGATTGACTTCATACTGTCCTACCTAGATGACAAGGATGGAGAGAAGAAGCAGGTGGGCAGCATAACGCACCATCATCAACACAGAGACAGAGAGCATTGTGTGGTTACAGAGAGACACATGGCAGTTTATCAACACGGACATGACAGCACAGAGCATTAACCTTGGAGTGGTCAGGCGTGCTTTGAGCCTGAACAACTTCAATAAGAACACAGCTATTTTAGTTGTCTGTTGCAATACCTTTTTTCACAGTAAAGACAGTGTCTGGGGTCAACTGACCACGTGACCATGACTCATAATCAGCCTGAATCAGGGCGGTAAGAGGAGAAGGTGGCTAAAAGGAAGTGGCTGATAAGTTCCCAGTGGTTGAAACTTTGTTGTTGGGGTAATTGCRTCACCTCTTTCTTGACAGAGAAGCAAAGATTTCATGCCACAGACAGACCATAGACAGACCAAATTTCATTATTACAAGGCCCTCTAGCTTCTGATTTTTGGACTTTGAGAATGCTGTGACTGGTGCCAGGCAGTCTTTCAACAGAGCTTCTACAAGRACAAAATGGATCCTCCCAAGGAAAAATTATGAGAATGAATGGGGAAGTTAGAATACAAGAATGGATGGAAGGATAAAGTGATAGAGGGGGAGATACAAGGATAAATGCTTTTCTGCCCTGGTACTTGCTATTGCGTAAAGTGCATGTGTGTCTGTATCTGTATTTGTACAGGAGAGGAGGAGGGAGTTTGAGGCCAACCTTAAGAAGGCTGGACTGGAGCTTGAGACTGAGGACAAATTGGTGAGTTACCCATCTGTGGCACGCTGGGGCCCTCTAGTGGTCATCATGCAGCAGCACATCACATTACTGCAAAGTGGGGAATATCTCAGCAGAGCTTTCTTAAAGGGGAATTTCACTCCACATTCTTCTTTCCTCAGTGGTAGAAGGGTGTTTAACATATACTGAGTGTACAAAACTTTAGGAACACCTGCTCTTTCCATAACATAGACTGACCAGGTGAATCCAGGTGAAAGCTTACCTTATATGATCCCTTCAACCAGTGTAGATGAAGGAGAGGAGACAGGTTAATTAAAGAAGAATATTTAAGCCTTGAGACAATTGAGACATTAGTTGTGTATGTGTGCCATTCAGAGGGTGAATGGGCAAGACAAAAGATTTAAGTGCCTTTGAACAGGGTATGGTCGTACATGCCAGGCGCACAGGTTGGTGTGTGTCAAGAACTGCAACGCATCTGGGTTTTTCACGCTCAACAGTTTCCTGTGTGTATCAAGAATGTTCCACCACCGAAAGGACATCCAGCCAACTTGACACAACTGTGGGAAGCATTGGAGTCACCTTGTAGTCCATGCCCCGATGAATTGAGGCTGTTCTGAGCGTAAAAAGAAAATAACTCAGTATTGGGAAGCTGTTCCTAATATTTTGTACAGACAGTGTTTCTATGTTTTCTTTACAAACTTTTAGGTGAAAATGTGTACTATATTCAAATGGAAAATTTTGAAAATATCATAATAGATTTATGATATTTTCAAAATTTTCCATTTGAATATAGTGCTCTATTTTAAAATAGCGTGCTCTATTTTAAATGATTCCTCTGTTTTGTGCTTAAATTGTATGGTCAGTCAAATTGCCTCGCTCTGCCCTCTCTCAACTCATTCCTCTTAGGACTCGGATGATCTGAAAACATACTTCCTGAAGATCCACGCCCCGTGGGAGGTGTTGGCCACCTACGCTGACGTGCTGAAGATCAAGGTTCCCTTTAAGGAAAGCGACATCCCCCACGGACAGGACGTTCCACTGGAGTGGCTCTCCCGACCGTTCCGCCTGCCAGAGAAGGTGATGCGCCCACAGCCTGACTACTTCACCTCTCCATTTGATAAGGACAAGATAGACTTCTTCCTCATCAAAAACCAAGACACCTTCTTCCCCCCCTCTACACGCAACAGAATAGTGAGTACAGTATCTTAACACAGAATCTAGCGAGACACACACACACACACACACACACACACACACACACACACACACACACACACACACACACTAATCTGATGTCCCTTCCTGTCAGGTGTACTACATCCTGTCTCGCTGTCCGTACAATAAAGAGGACCGCAAGGAGACAGACAAGAAAGGTATCAAGCGGTTACTGAACAACGGGACCTACACCTCAGCCTTCCCACTTCATGATGTAAGAAACACGTGACGCCCCACCTACATCACATCAACATACTCACAGTAGATTTCATGTGAGGATGTCAGATTTTTTCTAAACTASAACGGATTATTCTCCTGTCCTCTGTGCTGTCAGTGTCGATACTGGGAGAGGAACACAAATGAGCAGTGTGAGAGCGAACGCTACCACCTCTATAAGAATTGGGCTAGGTTCCTCTGTTTCTACAAGGAGCAGCCCCTCAACCTCATCAGGTAAGACAACATCGGCTGGACATCGGTTACATTTCCCCCATGCATAGACACAAAGATCTACGTCTATAACGGGGGGAGGGGAGGGAGGGGGGGAGGGGGGCGAACTCAGTCCAGCTTTAAACTTACTCTTGAAAGTTGTAATAGTAGAATGCACAAGGTGCAATTTCGAAATTGGGTAGTGCATCATCAGTTCCTCTTGTCATGTCAGTCAATGCATACCATAGAGAGCTATGTATAACTTGTCAGAAATGTCAGCTAACGTTTTTTTACTTAGGTTTTATAGCCCATAGATATTGTTGTAATAATTGTTGTCACTCAAATGTCACATGAATACACATTAGACATGACAAAATGTCTAGAATTGCACGAAAATGTGCTTTAAACCTGCAACATTCTCTCCACCAACAAGAGCGGTGTGAACAGTTTGTGTCATGAACAGTCCCTTTGCCCATAGAAATAGACGTGGTGTGCACATGGGGGCGGGGACGTAGGATGTCCCCCAATGATGGAAGGGGGGCCCCGAGTGAAAAAGTTTGGGAACACCTGATCTATAACAGCATGCAAGTACTAAGTGTCCCTACTCCCTAATGCCAAATAAATTGAATTATCTCTGTGTTGTTAACAGGAAGTATTATGGGGAGAAGATTGGGATCTACTTTGCCTGGCTGGGCTTCTACACAGAGATGTTGTTCTTTGCTGCGGTCATGGGGGTCATATGTTTTATCTATGGTGTGCTAAGCTACGATGACAATTTAACAAGGTTAGTACCACCAGGGGGCAGAAAGGTGCCTTTTTTGAAAAATAGGAAAACAGTTAATTGTCTGCATTTAAACAGGCAGCCCAATTCTAATATTTCGCCCAATTATTGGCAGAAGATCAATCAATCAATCAAATGTATTTATAAAGCCCTTTTTACATCAGCCGATGTCACAAAGTGATGTACAGAAACCCAGTCTAAAACCCCAAACAGCAAGCAATGCAGGTGTAGAAGCACGGTGGCTAGGAAAAACTCCCTAGAAAGGCCAGAATCTAGGAAGAAACCTAGAGAGGAACCAGGCTCTGAGGGGTGGCCAGTCCTCTTCTGGCTGTGCCGGGTGGAGATTATAACAGAACATGGCCAAGATGTTCAAAAGTTCACAGATGGCCAGCAGGGTCAAATAATAATAACCACAGTGGTTGTAGAGGGTGCAACAGGTCAGCACCTCAGGARTAAATGTCAGTTGGCTTTTCATAGCCGATCATTCAGAGTTAGAGACAGCAGGTGGGGAAGAGAGAGAGTCCAAAACAGCAGGTCCGGGACAAGGTAGCACGTCCGGTGAACAGGTCAGGGTTCCATAGCCGCAGGCAGAACAGTTGAAACTGGAGCAGCAGCATGACCAGGTGGACTGGGGACAGCAAGGAGTCATCAGGCCAGGTAGTCCTGAGGCATGGTCCTAGGGCTGAGGTCCTCCGAGAGAAGAGAGAGAGAAAGAGAGAGAGAATTAGAGGGAGCATACTTACATTTACACAGGACACCGGATAAGACAGGAGAAATACTCCAGATATAACAGACTGACCTTAGCCCCCCGACACATAAACCTTCACAGCATAAATACTGGAGGCTAAGACAGGAGGGGTCGGGAGACACTGTGGCCCTGTCCGACGATACCCCCAAACAGGGCTAAACAGGCAGGATATAACCCCACCCACTTTGCCAAAGCACAGCCCCCACACCACTAGAGGGATATCTTCAACCACCAACCTACTACCCTGAGACAAGGCTGAGTATAGCCCACGAAGATCTCCACCACGGCACGAACCCGAGGGGGGCGTCAACCCGCACAGGACGATCACGTCAGTGACTCAACCCACTCGAGTGACGCACCCCTCCTAGGGACAGCATGGAAGAGCAACAGTAAGCCAGTGACTCCGCCCCAGTTATAGGGTTAGAGGCAGAGAATCCCAGTGGAGAGAGGGGAACCGGCCAGGCAGAGACAGCAAGGGCGGTTCGTCGCTCCAGTGCCTTTCCGTTCACCTTCCTACCCTTGGGCCAGACTACACTCAATCATAGGACCTACTGAAGAGATGAGTCTTCAATAAAGACTTAGAGGTCGAGACCGAGTTCTGCGTCTCTCACATGGGTAGGCAGACCATTCCATAAAAATGGAGCTCTATAGGAGAAAGCCCTGCCTCCAACTGTTTGCTTAGATATTCTAGGGACAGTAAGGAGGCCTGCGTCTTGTAACCATAGCGTATGTGTAGGTATGTACATCAGGACCAAATCGGAAAGATAGGTAGGAGCAAGCCCATGTAATGCTTTGTAGGTTAGCAGTAAAACCTTGAAATCAGCCCTWGCCTTAACAGGAAGCCAKTGTAGAGAGGAGTAATATAATACTAGAGTAATATGATCACATTTTTTGATTCTAGTCAAGATTCTAGCAGCCGTGTTCAGCACTAACTGAAGTTTATTTAGTGCTTTATCCGGGTAGCCGGAAAGTAGAGCATTGCAGTAGTCTAATCTAGAAGTGACAAAAGCATGGATACATTTTTCTGAATCATTTTAGGACAGAAAGTTTCTGAAATTTGCAATGTTATGAAGATGGAAAAAAGCTGTCCTCTAAATATTCTTGATATGTTCATCAAAAGAGAGATCGGGGTCCAGAGTAACACYGAGGTCCTTCRCAGTTTTGTTTGAGATGACTGTACAACCAATCAAGATTAATTGTCAGATTCAACAGAAGATCTCTTTGTTTCTTGGGACCTAGAACTAGCATATCTGTTTTGTCCGAGTTTAAAATAAAAAGTACAAAAAGTACAAAAGTTTTTTTTTAAAGTAACAACAAATAAGATCTGATATCAATGTTCAAAATACGAATTATTGGGCTGCCTGTTTAAACACAGCCTTTGAATCATGCCCAAGTGGGCTCTCATACACACACACACACACCTAATGGTGTGTATTCAGTATATTAATAATAATTGTGTAAAAAAAAAGACATCTTTGTTGTTGCACATCCAACAGTACACTAAATCACACAACTTTGTCAGTCTATACAAGACATGTGAAGTCATATCAAATGTATTATGTTCTTTCCCACTTTCTATTCTTCCTATTTATCTCTCCCACAGTAAGGAGATCTGTGACCCCAGCATTGGAGGGAGTATTGTGATGTGTCCRCTGTGTGATAAGAAGTGTAGTTACTGGAAGCTCAACTCCACGTGTCTCTCATCCTGGGTAAGGGAACATATACAATATATTCTGTCATTCAGTCACAATGTAATCTTTCCTCAAATGGCTAATCATAATCTCATGATGATTGGCCATTACATCTAATTATTGATGGCTCTTCACACTTWAAAAAATGATGGCTGTGTAAATATTCTGCATGCTTAGCTTATTGTTTAAACCAGCCTGTCAATCAAAGCCAGTGAAATCTCCCATGCTGAGTGTGCAGTATGTCATATTGCTGTGGCCAAAGCACGGCATGTCATTTCCTCTGGGTGGTTAGGAGCTCATCCTGTCCCTTGTTCCCTCTTCCAGCAATCCCATCTGTTTGATAACGAGGGGACCGTGTTCTTTGCCATGTTTATGGGGATCTGGGGTAAGTGTCTGTCCACTCTGTTGTTACTGTATTTAACCTGTTGGAGAATTACAGTACATCCCCTGTGAGGGAGGCAGACTGTTACTGTTAGAGTGTAATGACCCTGTCGGTTCTGCAGTGACTCTGTTCCTGGAGTTCTGGAAGCGGCGCCAGGCCCAGTTGGAGTATGAATGGGACCTGGTGGATTTCGAGGAGGAGCAGCAGCAGCTCCAGATCCGCCCGGAGTTTGAGACGAGGTGCACTGACCAGAGACTCAACCGGATCACCCAGGTACGGGCTGCCAACTGGTTATTACACACTACTTGTAATACTGTGCAAATTCTAAAGTATTCAATGTAAGCTACTGACTGGGCTTTCCGTTATTTGTTATTGTGCAGGAAATGGAGCCATACCTACCCCTCCCCAAAAAGTGTGGTCGCTTTTGCCTCTCCGGGGTTACTGTTCTGTTCTGGGTAAGCCAACATACTACACCAACTCTGTGTGTCTGCAATAATTTGTTCACCAGTGTGCAGTATACTGTATGTGCGCTGTAAGTGGGCACTGTAGCATGTGGATTTTGTATTCTCCACAGATGCTTCTGATTGTGGCCTGTATCACTGGGGTGATAGTCTACAGGCTGGCTGTGTATGCGGCCTTCGCCAGCATCATGAAGGACAGCCCCACTAAGAAGATCCATCTGGTGGGCTCTCTCATCACCCCGCAGCTCGCTACCTCTGTCACCGCCTCCTTTATCAACTTTGTCATCATTATGATCCTTAACTTCTTCTATGAGCGAGTGGCCATTTGGATCACAGATATGGGTGAGGAGGAGTAGCTCACTATCATGACGATTTTCTCAGGAGGAGCAGRAAATGCAGGGAGATGGAACACTGAGGGCATATCAAGTTAAAGTGATGTTTAACCCAGGTCACATTAACTATACATTTCCTACTCATTTAAAACAAAAACAAATTCTCTCCTATAAAGATTCACTCATACCTCAGCAGTACATTGCACCTGTTAGTTTAGGTAGCTGGTGTGCCTTGAATGGCTTTGACCTCCAACTACTTGCTCCAACAGAAATTCCCAAGACACATCTGGAGTATGAAAACAAGTTGACAATGAAGATGTTCCTCTTCCAGTTTGTCAACTACTATTCTTCATGTTTCTACGTGGCCTTCTTCAAGGGCAAGTTTGTGGGTTACCCAGGCAAATACACGTACATGTTTGGCAAATACAGCACGCTGAGGAACGAGGAGGTGAGCTTTGTCACACAGCATCTACAGTATATGAACACATTCTACCATATGAAACTCACACCTTTTGAAGAGTAAACTACAGTATTTATGTTTTGATCTCAAACCTAACTGTTAAACACCCACTGTAATTTGTCCCAGTGTGACCCAGGAGGCTGTCTGATTGAGCTGACCACCCAGCTGGTGATTGTCATGACAGGGAAGCAGGTGTGTGGGAACATCCAGGAGGCTCTACTGCCGTGAGTTTCACTGACCTCTGACCTACTTCTGATAGACGGCGAAATGTACCTCGATGACCTTTCAGTTGCATATTTACTCCACCATGGGGTGTGAACCAGGTTGAACTTGTTAAAGATGTCCGACATTCAGTATGTAAATTGTACGCGTGCCCTCCTCAGAGTTCAATATTCTCTTGATCTATATTATATCCTGTCAGGCTGCTGAGGAACTGGTGGTGCAGCAGGAAGGCCCGGAAAGACCAGTACAGCCGCTGGGAGCAGGACCACGACCTGCAGAACTTCAGCCAGCTGGGCCTGTTCTATGAGTACCTGGAGATGGGTAAGGAGGCCCTTAACCCACTCCACTCTCTTCCCACATAGACAGGAGACGGTGTAGGGCTGTTCATCAACATGCACTCTCTCTCTCTCTCTCTCTCTCTGCAGTAATCCAGTTTGGCTTCATCACTCTGTTTGTGGCCTCTTTCCCCCTGGCCCCCCTGCTGGCCCTCTGTAACAACATCCTGGAGGTCAGAGTGGACGCCTGGAAGTTCACCACCCAGTTCCGCCGGCCTGTGGCGGCCAAGGCCCACAACATCGGAGCATGGCAGGAGATCCTCAATGTGGTAGCCATCTTGTCCGTTGTCACCAATGTGAGAAGGATTAAATGTTATTAAGCTGTAGCCACATTGTTGTTATCAAGTGTTCAAATCTATGTCTTTATTGTTGAACAGCCCCATTTTATAATTCATATATACTATATAATCAAAATACAGTAATTCAATAGTTCAATGTGTCTCGGATCCCCTCTCATGCTATCTCATCTCCCCAGGCATTCATCATGGCCTTTACTTCAGACATGATCCCCCGCCTGGTCTACCTGTATACCTACCACCCTGGCTCTGAAGCCACCATGAGTGGCTACATCAACAACAGCCTGTCAGTGTATGACATCTCCCAGATCCCTCTCCTCAGTACGCCCGAGGAGGGGGCGATTCCTGCCTGGTTCAACAGCTCCTTCATCACCACCTGCAGGTGGGAAGCGACTGCAATGCCAGGCCACTCACTTGCACATTTAAATACCCTTTGTCTTGACTTCACTTGAMGTCTTGACTATGGAGCTGTGATTGTATTAATCCAGATGTTTACWGAGGACAGGTCAATGCTTSGGGTTTAGCACKAKTGTATGTAGTTGTTGTGTCYTGACATTRGCCCTATATRTTGTCTCAGGTACCGTGACTACCGCTACCCTCCAGGCCACCAGAGGCAGTACTCCCACACTATGCAATTCTGGCACATCCTGGCAGCCAAACTGGCCTTCATCATTATCATGGAGGTAAGCCATCCAAAATATGTCTATGGAACACAGCACATCTCTCCACTCTAAACCAGCAGGTGCTCTCTCCATTATATACAGTAYGCAACAGAGCCCAATCTTTGCTATCACTGTCTTTTAACATGTTATTATCTGTACGTCATAAGGTGAGTGTGTGATAATGGTATGCTCTGTAAAAAAATGTCTTCCTTTCCCATCAGCACGTGGTGTTTGTGGTGAAGTTCTTTGTGGCCTGGCTGATCCCGGATGTGCCATCCGAGGTGAAGGCTCGGCTTAAACGGGAACGTTACCTCATCCAGGAATACCTGCACAACTACGAGGTTGAGAAGCTCAAGATCCAGCTGAGTCAGAGTTTTATCATTGAACCCAAACCTGAGGTCTGCACTGCCACCGACAAGCATGACGTGTTATCTGAGTAGGCCCCCCAATCAGTAACTCTCACCCACCTGGCTAACYTAACTGGGAGGGTGTTGCTGTGAAGTCTCCTCCACTGATAGAAAACAGAAGTACAGTAAAGGGCTTCTGTCAGTGGGGCAATCCTATCAATTGTTTCTCTTTGTTTTGTTGTTTGTTCATTTTCAAATGAGCAGCTAGCAGATTTCAACCTTTTCGCCTATATTAGGACTGTCATTGGAGGCAGGGATGGATTAATTTGATCGATGACCACATCTCGTCACCTTTTCTCAGCGTCCAATGCTGCTTCATATCTTCAGTGCAATGATGTTTCTTGCAAGTGATTCAGTCACTCAGTGCCAGTGTTGATCGTGATAGGATATTATGTCAATCCTACAAAAGTATGTGCCAACTTGTTAAGTGTTCAGTTAAATGCTATTGGGATTCATGATATTGTACCAGACAATATACAGCTTCTTGAAACAAATGTAATCTAATGCTCACCTTATCTACAATGTCATAATATGTTACTAACAAATGTCCAGCAAAGACTGCCAAAGATATCCCATGGCTTTTATCAGCAGCTATCTAATAAATTACCTTTAAAGAAATATGCATGTTTGATAGAATGTAACATATAAAAATCTAATTTATTTGCCTTCAGATGTTGGCATGTTATCTGCTTCAATTTGGCTGTAGCTGGGCTACATTAAATGTGATGTGTTTTCCTTGCGTTACTGTCATGTATTTGAGATATTTTCATGGGAGTCAATGTAAAAACTGTAAATTAAAGGCCCAATGCAGTCGTTTGTAAATCAATATCAAATMATTTCTGGGTAACAATTACCGTAAAAATTGGCAAAAATTGCTTTATAGCTAAACTATTTTTTCAAGCAAGAATTTTGCTAGGACTGTCTGGGAGTAGTCTGAGTGGGGAGGGGGAAACTCAAAACTAGCTGTTATTGGCAGAGAGGTTTGGAACTTTCTTTGTATCTGTCCATCAACCAATTTACTACTTGGTGATGTCACCATGGAAAGCTGAAACTCCCATCCATGCAAACCTGATGATTAGGAGGTCCTGTGTATATTGTATGTTCAACCAGCAAATATCAGGAAATAACTGATCACATTTTTTCACACTTTTAGAGTGTTTTCATCAGCTGTTGTACAATTGCGATATAAAACACAGGAAAAACAGCATTTTGACTGCAGTGGCCCTTTTAAAAACGGTTTCTCTCAGCTGGGTAATGCTAGATAGATAGAGCTACTGTAATGGTCCAAGAGGGTAATACACCCCAACGTCTACTGTATATACACTACCGTTCAAAAGTTTGGGGTCACTTAGAAATGTCCTTGTTTTTTAAAGAAAATCAAATTTTTTGTCCATTAAAATAACATCAAATTGATCAGAAATACAGTGTAGACATTGTTAATGTTGTAAAAGACTACTGTAGCTGGAAACGGCAGATTTTTTATGGAATATATACATAGGTGTACATAGGCCCATTCTCAGCAAACATCACTCCTGTGTTCTAATGACACGTTGTGTTAGCTAATCCAAGTTTATCATTTTAAAAGGCTAATTGATCATTAGAAAACCCTTTTGCAATTATGTTAACACAGCTGAAAAATGTTGTCCTGATTAAAGAAGCAATAAAACTGGCCTTCTTTAGACTAGTTGAGTATCTGGAGCATCAGCACTTGTGGGTTCAATTACAAGCTCAAAATGGCCAGAAACAAAAACCTTTCTTCTGAAACTTGTCAGTCTATTCTTGTTCTGAGAGATGAAGACTATTCCATGTGAGAAATTGCCAAGAAACTGAAGATCTCGTACAACGCTGTGTACTACTCTCTTCACAAAACAGCGCAAACTAGCTCTAACCAGAATACAAAGAGGAGTGGGAGGCCCCGGTGCACAACTRAGCAAGAAGACAAGTACTTTAGAGTGTCTAGTTTGAGAAACAGATGCCTCACAAGTCCTCAACTGGCAGCTTCATTAAATAGTACCCGCAAAACACCAGTCTCAACGTCAACAATGAAGAGGCGACTCCGGGATGCTGGATTAGCTAACACAACGTGSCATTGGAACACAGGAGTGATGGTTGCTGATAATGGGCCTCTGTACGCCTATGTAGATATTCTATAAAAAATCWGCCTTTTCCAGCTACAATAGTAATTTGCAACATTAACAATGTCTACACTGTATTTCTGATCAATTTGATGTTATTTTAATGGACAAAAAATTGCTTTTCTTTCAAAAACAAGGACATTTCTAAGTGACCCCAAACTGTTGAACGGTAGTGTATGTTTGGTCTGATAGAGCCCTTTCCAGTGGATATCATCTACACTCCATTTGAAATGTTTTGAGTGGCATATTAAGTCATACCAGACAAAATATTAGCCATGTTTTTGGGGTTGCATTCCTMTTTCTTATTTAGATTTATGGCGAGATATGCATCTTGTACATATGATTTCTTCTGGTGTGGGAGGCAAATGTGTTACTCGCACATGTATCTATCTGCTCTTTATTTTGACACTTATCAAACTCATTGTAAGCAGGAAAATCAAATTCCTCAGCCCTGTTAGTCATTACTCACTTAAGTTAAGTTGATCATTCCTGTCTGCTTTTTCTGTCATACTCTGTGTCTGTACTCCGTAGCACAATGGATGGCCTTCTCTTTTTAATTTTGTTTTAGCACAGAGCACTTATATGGGACTGATTTGATTTAGCCAATGAGTCTTTCAGACAGAAAACTCCACTACATTATTACTGTTTAATGTCAATCATTCCAACATGTCTGGATGGTCTCATATTAAAAGGAAAGTTGACTTTAGATTACATGTTTCAAAACAATTGTTATGAAATTCAACTTCAAAAGGGACTGTAGCTTATTGAATCGATTTCAAGTTACTGTAGTGTGATTTGTGCAAACAGAGGTGTTAGCTATACAGTATATAGACTCAGAGTATGCATCACAATCTCGTGTCCCATAGACATTCAATGTAAGGAGACATGCATATTTTAACAACATGAGTGAACTGTCCACTTTACAGCAATAAATTCACACTATTTTATCACAGCCAGTATACACATGAAGAATGTTGGGATATGTACAGTAGTTGCCACATTAATTTCAGTAAACAACCCACTTATTATTTAGATTGTTGTACAGATTACATTTGTAAAGGATAGTTTACTCAATGTAAGATTAGGTATTTCTGTAGTTTATTGATCAGTTTTGATTCTGTAGGCTTTTTCTAGGTTCATCTGTTTTGAACTAATCTGTTTTGTAAATGTTAATAGCCTCTCATGCTGAAGGTGGACACTATACCCTTGGATGATTTTACTTGGTATAACTTCAACCTCAAAGTCACATGGTACATCACTATCTCAGGCTTGTCAATATCCCAGTGCTTGACTAACACCACTCTCAGCCATACAGACAAAATCCATTGGGAGACTCTTGACTCCTCATGTCCTTCTTGCATGCAGGTGGAAGCCCATAGTACAATGACCAGATAGATCAATGCCTTAAATGTCTATGTTTACTTTTGGGATGTCTTCCAAAAAACAATAACTTTCTACTTGGTTCTATTCCTATTGATGTTTCGACACTCATATGTTTTTTTATATAGTCTTGTTTTTCTTGGTTGGTTTTTGTTTTTCTTTCTTCTTTGTGTTTTTTTTTCTAAATATGTCGTTTTTTCGTTCTTTGCTTCTTTCCTTGAAAGGTCTATGGAACTTATTAACAAACATTTGATAATTAATTGCTTTAAATATAAATTTTCAGGATTTTTAAATGTGGTGCACTCTACAATTTACTGTATAACTAAAAAATCTCAAAATTCACATGATTTACAGTGTTTTCAAAAATATTGTTCAAACAAAATGTTTAGGTAGTAATGTAGTGAATGATACAGCTGACAATAGAGGCCTATTCATATGCAGAAAACTTCAAATATTTGACAAAACATCAATATCATGTTTTTTAAATAGGATGATCGGTCACATTTCACACCCAGCCATTGTACTCGAGGATGTCTCATTGACCTAATGCAAAAACCTGATCGGAATTATAGTAATGCCCCGCAATGCAATCAGGCCTCAATCCAATTATATTGTAGTAGCATTAGTAGGTGCCAGTTTTTCAGAATCCCCATGGTCTCTCAAAGTGTCTGGGCTCTCACATTTAATATTTCACAATGACCCACTCAAATGAATTTGGTGGAACCGCAATTCTCTCGAAATAGTCAAAAACATGGTCAATGATTTATTATTTGAAACATTGTTTCAAGAATATGCATGAGTATCCCCCATATTAATACCCTCTACCCTTTGATGTTATAGTTACAGTGTGTGTTGTGTGTTGTGTGGTGTTGTGTTGTGTGTGTGTGTTGTGTGTGTTGTGTGTGGTGTGTTGGGTGTTGTGTGTGTGCTGTGTGTTGTTGTGTGTGTGTGTGTGGTTGTGAGCAAGCGAGAAAGAGAGAGGTGGGTGAAGTGATGTGTGGGGATGCCTAAATTAGTGTGGATTCTTGTTTCACGAGAGCTCATCGAAGGGGAAATCAAGCCCCGTCTGTTCCATTAGCACCGCCCTACGAGCTAAGACAGATTTTATGTAGGCTACATGTAGACTTCAGTCTGTATAAAAAAAAACTTGGAAGGTTGTTAAAACTGAAAATGAACTCGTTGTAATGTCACAGCATTGCCCTCACACTGTAAGTATGATTTCCAAAATGCAATCAAACCATCCTTTCTTATTCCAGCCTAAACCACTCCCTAAACAGTCGATTACAGTTAACAACAATAGCTTCAGGACCAGTAAGGCTATATTGAATTATCGCTCTTGATCCAGTAATGGGGATCGGCGTGCACCACGCCAATAGTTGCACGAGGCTGTCGCTACCTTGTGCTGAACAGCCAGAGGTTCTCCGACTCAAAAACTGCGTCTCCCATGAGACGCGCAAGCCGCTTGTGTTATAGAACAACTCCACACACGCTAGATTTCCCGCGTTTACTATAGTGTTTTGTTTAACAATGATATGGTTATCCACCGTAGACGCTTCTACTTTTCTCTTTCGATCGTTTATGAATTATCTGAGATTCATTACGATGGCCTTCATGCACTTGTTACGTGAGGCGAACGATGAGTTTATAATGTGAAGGGAATCAGAGCTATCTGATCCTTTCATATGAGCGTCTTTACACGATCACGTGATAGGCTACAGATCTTGTCTGTTTTCTTATCAAATTAATCATATACATCGCTTTGCTTCACCGTTTGTTCGGTCACATTTACCGTAACATGAAGCTTAAACAATAGACATTTTGAGAAAAACATTAATTCTGATATGGGTCCTCAAGATGAACCAAAGACGGGATAAAGAATTTGGGCAAAAAAAATGACCTGGCAGAGTAACAATAGTGTGAGTTTCGTTTTAATGCAGCTAGCCCATGTTTAAACATAGGGCTGGTTATGATTTCTGTATTTTCAAGTGATAGGCCTACAATATGGTGGTGTAATATGGTGGTGTAATGGTAGTAGACTACTTACTGTACGTTCCTATCCTATGCCGAGAAGTGTTTTACTTTTATCTCAAACAGCTTGCAGTCATGGTCACGCCTCTAATAGACGTAGTGGGAAAATTATGCAATTCTGTATAACCTCGTGAAAGCACAGGAAGGACCTTGATGCATGTGGAAAAAGTCACTAATACATTCACGCATTAAACAGATAGCTATGAAAAGCATTTGCCGTGAACTAGCCTAGTATGTATGCGATTAGATTAAAAAAAATCCACGGAGTGTTATCTTCGTTTGCAACTGGCTTGTGACTGCGTCCCTGTAATATTTTAAATATTTTACTGAAAACTTCCTGTAGTTGTGGGAGGGTATCTATTTCATTATTTACGGGATGGGTATCGATTTATTACTAGTCTAAACGTCTAACTGATTTGTCTTGCTAAGTGGCAAGGCCTTCATTCAGACATATATTCTGATGCTTGTAGTTGCAGCATACTGTCAATAAATGTATTGTTGAAGCTCTAAATGAATATATTTCGTTTTGGTTAGAATTTTTTTTCGATTCATTGTTGCTTTCTTCGATAGGCCCATTTGGATTCCAAATCCCACTTTAAACTTAGTCTGTATGAAATAACAGTTACATGTTATTGCGTAAAAAATATGTATTTTTCGTTCGGCATAACGAAATGATCACCTTAATGTAGTTCATGTAAATTACACATTATGTGCAGTAGTTTTGATATTCCAAATGTATTTTCTAAACAGGAGTGCATAATTAGCATTCGTCATTGTTACAGTGCCGTTGTGAATAAGATAGAGTTCTTATCATTTTTTCCTTATGCCGATTTCACATCATTTTTTTAGGTATAGGCCTAATACTGTAACTGTAGGCTAAGCTTTATTTGGCAAACGAATGAATTGTGCATATGGTCATAAATGCATTT